>NW_024380554.1:0-69071 GCF_016835505.1 Polypterus senegalus | reverse complement strand
TCATGGGACTTGTTTCCAAAGGTTGTATGACGTGACTTGACTGTCTCACGGTACAAGAAAGTGTTTTTTCTGTGTCTCTTCAAAAGATCACGTCTCGTCTCTGGAAAAAAAGTCTTGTCTCATCTCTCTATTATTAAAAAATAAATCTTGGGACAAGTGCTGAGAAGTTTGCATTTTGTAACATTCAATGTGCAATGGCACCATTTCCAGAAGGAGAAAATGCTTCTGTAGAGGGAGTTAAAGAAATGGCTCAAGTGTGGTGATTAGCAGCTCCAGACTTCAATTACAGATGCGGACGATTCCTCACCTGTGCACATAAGCAAGGAACAGCTCTGGCAACACTACCATGGCCCCTTCTTTAAGCCGCGAGAGCAGGGATTATTTAAAAACTGGGCTTTTATTCTGAGCCGTGGACCTGCTTTATCAAAGAGCTAAACTTGATATTCTTGCTTTAATCTACATAAATACCATTTAAATTAATACCACTCCTTCTGGGTGCTGTGCAAGCAGCAGTCTTTTACAGAAGCTCCATATTTCTCAATTTTTTTCTTTTTATGTCTGAACGTATTTACTAGTTTTATTTAAGATTAAAATTGATCTGATTTTTCTTTTTAAAACATTTCCTATTTAGTCACTCTGGTGTGTGTTCAGACCATAGTGTGTGAATATATATATTCATTAATGTATCTATTTATTTAGGCTGCTAAGTTTTTTTGTTTGTCTTTTCAAAACAAAATAGCAATCTTGCAATGCACAATGTAAAAAATACTTGATTGAAGCGGATTAGTAAAAAGTGAACTCTCACATTATGAAGATCATTTAAGAGGCTGGTGTTACACTGTAGCAGTCCTCCTGTGAAAGGCTACTTGGACCCACAGCAGTTTGCCTATTGGACAAAGACTGACACACCTGGACAAAGCTGGCAGCACTGTGAGGATTACATTTTTTGATTTCTCAAGTGCCTTCAATACTATCCAGCCATCCCTGCTAAGCAATAAACTCAGACATATTCAGGAGGATGAGCGTATGCTTTCCTGGATAATGGATTGTCTGTCTCTGATGTGGATTTGAGCAACACTAGAGTACTACAAGGTACAATCCTGTCTCCTTTTCACTTCACTCTGTATGCCTCCGACAATAAACAAAGCACATGGTTAACTTACTTGCAGAATTTTGTTTTAGTGAATTTGAGCTAATGGTGTGTGTGTTGATAAGCAGGATGAGACAAAGTAGTCAGGTGGAGAACTTTGTTTCTTGGTACAAAGAGAATTGTCTGCAACTTAACATTAGCAACAACAAAGAACTGATTATTGACTTTTACTGTAACAAAGAGTCTCTGGGCCCAGTTCACTATTTAAGGAGTCAATGAAAGGTGGTGTACTGCTGCGAGTACTTGGGGATCTACTAACACAGAGAAACTATTGAAGAAAGGGCAAAGTGCAACTTTTCCTTAGGAGAATGTGTTCCTTTGATGTGGATAATGAAATCCTTTACATGTTTCGATAGATAGATAGATAGATAGATAGATAGATACTTTATTAATCCCAAGGGGAAATTCACAAATTGGTGGTAGCTAGTGGGGTTTTCTTTGCTGTGTTTTGCTGGGCTGGTAACATCACTTCAAAAGAGATGCACCAAATCAATATGCTGATTAAAAGGGCAGCCTCAGTTATGGGACACATAAACTCGACCTGCTAAAGGTAGAAACAGAGAAAAGAATGAAGATAAAACTGCTGGCCATTATGAACAATGCTACCCACCCCTCTATGACACATTTATAAATAGCTTTAAATAAAGACAACAAAGTAGTCAACAGAAGTGTGTCAAGAAATGATGCCAGGGCTTCTTCAAACCTTTAGGAATATACCTTTATAATGCCTCACTGTGACTGCCTTCTTATCATTAGCCAACTCAGAAATTTTCTTCTTTTTGTAATTTTTTGTGTGTATCTGAGGAGTATTGTTGTTGTTTGTTATAATATTTCTTAAGCTTCTATAAAAAGTTAAATTCCTCTCAAGGGACAAATAAATACTATCTATAATTAAATAAGGTAGATTAATATGGGAAAACTCAAGCACTCAAGCAAATTTGAAGATCCACCTTCTTCAATACCAGGATGCCTAAATAATGCTTTCAAAGTTCAACATATTATTGCCATTCCAAAATACAAATCTGCTTTATTCCGAGTAGGATCATGGGAAAGCTGGAGCTTACCCCAGCACGTGCAAGTCTGGAACAATCTCTGGACAGGGAACCAGTCCATCACATACTGAACACACACACAGACACACTAGGGACAATTTAAGATCATCGATCCACCTAACCCGCAGGTCTTTGGACTGTGGGAAGAAACTGGAATACCTGGAGGAATCCCACACAAAGAAGGTGAACATGCCAACTCCATGCCGTGGGAGGTGAACCTTTGTCTCCTTATTTTGAGGTTGCAGCTCACTGCAGCACTATACACAAAGTAAATCTTTGTTTTTAAACTTTGTTCCTTTAAAAAAACATTTATGACTTATTTACAATAGAATTAAGTCTAAAATACTGAATATTTAAAATGTAAGTCATGGTATTTAACTTGCCCTGTGGTGGGCTGGCACCCTGCCCAGGGTTTGTTTCCTGCCTTGTGCCCTTGTGTTGGCTGGGATTGGCTCCAGCAGACCCCCCGTGACCCTGTAGTTAGGATATAGAGGGTTGGATAATGGATGGATAGATGGTATTTAACCTAAAAATCAACAATTTTTAGCAAAATGGTACTGTAATGTGATAAATTGTAGAGAATCCACTGACATTAACTTCGAAATACAGCTGCTACAGTTTTATTTCTATTAAAATTATAAGCATGCTCAGAGACAACACTTGGGTTTAAACCTGATTGAACTGCATTGTAAGCTTCATTCCCAATGGCAGCATGTTGATCCTTGTTTATGTCGAGTCTACACATACTCACCATGTTTGTGCAAGTTTTGCAGGTCACTCCAGTGTTGCTCCAGTCTCTCATATGTGTGTATGTGAGTTTAATTGCCAATTCTAAATTGGCTGTGTGTGGGTGTATGAATGGAGTACAGCCTACTAGGGACTGGCATCTTATTCAGAGTTGATTTCCTGGTTACATCTGTTGCTCCTGGAATACATTGTGACCCCTATGACTTTAAATTTAAAAGAATTATGTGGGTTTTTCGAAAATTGATATATATACAGTTAGGTCCATAAATATTTGGACAGAGACAACTTTTCTAATTTTGTTTCTGTATATTACCACAATGAATTTTAAATGAAACAACTCAGATGCAGTTGAAGTGCAGACTTTCAGCTTTAATTCAGTGGGTTGAACAAAAGATTGCAAAAAATGTGAGGCAACTAAAGCATTTTTATTTTTAAAGACAATCCCTTTATTTCAGGGGCTCAAAGGTAATTGGACAATTGACTCCAAGGCTATTTCATGGGTTGGTGTGGGCAAGTCCGTTGTTATGTCATTATCGATTAAGCAGATAAAAGGTCTGGAGTTGGTCTTTATTAGAAAAATTAGAAAAAAGTTGTCTCTGTCCAAATATTTATCGACCTAACTGTAAAAGCCACACTCAGAAGATGACCATGGTCCACTTGCCATCATTATTGAAAGTTTATTTTTAAAGAGGATTATTAAAACTATTATTTGTTCATTCTACCATTTTCTAAATGTTCTCTTCTCATCAAAAAGGCACCATGGAGCAGAGTCAATATACAGTGCTATGTAAATGTTTGGGCACACCTCTGAGGTTGCATGATAATTTGCTCTGCCTTCATATCAATCAATCAATCAATCAACATTTATTTATATAGCACATATTCATACAAAAAAATGTAGCTCAAAGTGCTTTACAAAATGAATAGAGAAATAGAAGACACAATAAAAAATAAACATAAGTCAACATTAATTAACATAGAATAAGAGTAAGGTCCGATGGCCAGGGTGGTAAAATAAGATCACAACAATATGCCATTTTTTTACCTGAGAAATGTAGACAAGGGGACATTTATCAGATCAAACTTCTTAGTGTAGCATTATTGAGTTGTGGAATGTGCAAAAGTTTTGGCACCATTTTAATTGCATTAATTTGAAGACCTGTAATCATTTAATGCTGACAGGTTGCAGCACAAAATTGCTTTGATTAGCTCATTAGACCTTAACCTATGAAGACAGATGCAACCAATCATGAAAAAGGTTATTTAACATAGGCAATTGCTAGTTGTGCTTGTCCTTGGTTCTCTCTTAGAGAGTGGCAACATGGGATCCTCTAAAGAACTCTCTACTGACCTAAAAACTAAGATAATGCATTGTTATGAATTAGGAGAATGATACAAGAAATTATCTCAAAGGTTTGGATTGTCTTTTGGCACAGTCAGAAATGTAGTTAGGAAATGGACGGCCACAGGAACAGTCTATGTGAAGGAAAGATGTGGTAGGCCAAGAAAAATATCTGAAAGGCACAGCCAAAAGCTGTTTAGAATGGTCACAGACAAACCA
The DNA here is from genome assembly GCF_016835505.1 of Polypterus senegalus. Taxonomy (NCBI): domain Eukaryota; kingdom Metazoa; phylum Chordata; class Cladistia; order Polypteriformes; family Polypteridae; genus Polypterus; species Polypterus senegalus. Next base: position 64,561 of record NW_024380554.1, on the reverse strand, counting down.
CAGACCATCTCCAGAGAACTACAAGAACATAACTGCTGATGGTGTCATTGTATATCATTCCACAATCCAGCACACTTTGCACCGGAAACAGCTTGGTGGAAAGGCGATGTGCAAAAAGCCTTTTCCGAGTACTCCCCACAATAAAAGTCACATGAGGTACGCAAAAGCACATCTGGAGAAGCCACAAACATTTTGGAAAAAATACTGGAAAATACTGAGGACAGATGATACTAAGGTACAGTTATTTGGTCACAACCAGAGGTGCTATGCATGGCAAAAAAAAATAAAAATAATACAGCATTCCAGGAGAACTTGCTGCCTACTGTAAATTTGGCAGAGGGTCCATTATGTTAATGGACTGTGTGGCTAGCACAGGTACTGGAAACCTTGTTAAAGTTGAGGGCCACATGAATTCTTCTCAGTATCAGCAGATTCTTGACAAGAATGTTCAAGAGTCGGTTGCAAAGTTGAAATTACGCTGAGGTTGGATGTGTTAGCATGACAATGATCCAAAGCACTGTTTAAAATCTATCAAGGAATTCATGCAGATGCACAAGGACAATGTTCTAGAATGTCAATCCCAGTCCCCAGACCTGAACATCATTGAATATGTATAGATTGATTTGAAGCAGGTTGTCCACGGTCGGAAGCCATCAAACCTGACCAATTTGGAGGCATTTTGTTTAGAAGAATGGCCCAAAATACCACCAGGCAGAATTCAGGGACTTGTCAGTGGTTATAAGAGGTGTCTACAATCTGTTATTTCAGCAAAAGGAGGCTCTACTAAATATTGATTGGATTATTCCTTTGGGGCACCCAAATTTATGCATCTGCCAAATTTGTGTTTAAATGCACATTTAATTGGTTCTGCTGGCCCAATAAAAAATATTTCACTACTGGAATGTTGTTGTTTTCATAATGTATAAAATATGTTAAAATGTGTTAAAAATTATGTTAAAAGTTTAGCAAGTTATAAAATGACAGAGTGATTTTTATCAGGGGTTCCCAATCCATTACATAGTACTGTAAATTTAGGGCAGATTTCAAAATCCTCCTTTTAACATATAAGGCATTAAGCGGCCAAGGTCCGCTTACTTGTCTGAACTTATCATGACTTACAAACCTGAGCACATTAAGATCTCAAGATGCCGGTCTGCTTAGGATTCCAAGGATTAATAAAATAACAGTGGGAGGTCGAGCTTTTAGTTACAGGGCCCCTAAACTGTGGAATGGTCTTCCTGCTTCCATAAGAGATGCCCCCTCGGTCTCAGCCTTTAAATCCCGGCTGAAGACTCACTACTTCAGTTTAGCATATCCTAAGTAGAGCTGCTGATTAACTGTACATACTGCATCTCTGTTGTTAGTCATTAGCACTATAACATAAGTAACATGATAATTATATTTGAATACTAACCCTCACCTATTCTGTTTCTTTTCTCGGTACCCAAATGTGGCCATTGGTGCCACGGCCCACCTGCCAAGTTGTTTGCCTGCCAAAGGTAAAGTCATCCCTGATGGAGGATCACAGGAATCATGGGAAAGAGGGGTCCTTTCATCGGAGCAATGTTTCAGCCGTGGCATGGCCAAATGGAGATGCAGCTAGATGGATGAGGTCTCCAGGACTCTAAAAATATCCAAACCTAATTATGTCATATCATCTACTGTTAAACCGTAATTCTAAAATTTTATTATGCTGTCTTAAGGAATTGTTCTGTTGTGTATATTGTATTGTATTGACCCCCTACTTTTGACACCTACTGCACGCCCAACCTACCTGGAAAGGGGTCTCTCTTTGAACTGCCTTTCCCGAGGTTTCTTCCATTTTTTTCCCGGGTTTTATTGGGAGTTTTTCCTTGTCTTCTCAGAGAGTCAAGGCTGGGGGGCTGTCAAAAGGCAGGGCCTGTTAAAGCCCATTGCGGCACTTCCTGTGTGATTTTGGGCTATACAAAAATAAACTGTATTGTATTGTATTGTACTGTAAACATTACAGCATGTGTAAGCTAAGAAAAATGTTAGCATGGTGAAAGACTAAGAGTATTTGTTAACTTTGATATTAACCTAAGTCAAGGATATACATTTTCCGAAATATTGAAATCAAAGTGTAATTTGACAATTTTCACTTTATATCTATACTAATGAAAGGCAAAGCCCTCACTGACTGACTGACTGACTCATCATTAATTCTCCAACTGCCCGTATAGGTAGAAGGCTGAAATTTGGCAGGCTCATTCCTTACAGATTCCTTACAAAAGTTGGGCAGGTTTCATTTCGAAATTCTATGCATAATGGCCATAACTAGAAGCTATTTTTCTCCATTTACTGTAATGGAGTTGAGCTCGAAAGCCGTGGGGGCGGAGTTTCGTGTGACATCATCACGCCTCCCACGTAATCACGCAGTACGTAGAAAACCAGGAAGAGCTCCAAAAACGCTGAAGAAAACATACATTATATAATTAAGAAGGCAGCGAAACAATTAGAAGCGAGCGAGTGACATATAAAACCATATTCAGCGGCTCACGTGAACTGAGCAGTGCGCAGACAAAAAGCAACAGTTCCAAAGAGTGCTGAACAAAAACCGAATTACACTGCTACGCTCAAATAGACAAACCACACGCCGTGGCGCAATAGAAGAGGCTTCGCCTCTAGCGCCGACGCCCGAGGTTCGATTCCCGAGAGGGGATGCACTGAGTATGTACGCGCACTTCCCCATTCATTTTAGCCTCGCATCACCTTGGTTTGAGACGTATTAAAAAATATGCGGTTAATGCAGAAAGACAGATCACCAATTGAAGCTTTATGAATAATGGATACTTTATTTGTGATCAATGATTGTTTTGGTAAAGCCATACTCAGTGTATTCATTAGATGAACGGTAAAAAAGTAAGAGCGAGGGGAGGGTAACCTATTGAGGCACACAGGCAAAACCACTATAGCACGCGGGCTCGATGTACTGTAGTGCGCGTCAACTCGATCTGAATTGCGCGATCACATTTGAAAAATATATCTTTTCAAGTTCTATTTAGTCCATATGTGTCAAACTCAAGGCCCAGAGGCCACATCCGCCCGGCGTAATTATATCCGGCCCGCAAGATCATTTTATATATTATTGTTATTAATGGCCTGGGGATATGAAGCGCTGGTAACACAATAAACTACAGATCCCATAATGCAGCACTTCAGCTGCCTTGCCGAACACTTACGCGTTAATCAAGTCTAGCTTATGATGCTGCAAGTTATTGTGAAGCTAGCCCACACGATGCCGAAGAGAAAAGGTGATTCTGAACATAGAGCCTTTAAAAACCGATGGGAGGCTGAGTATATGTTTACTGACATTGCCGGTAAACCCGTGTGTCTCATTTGTGGAGCTAATGTGGCTGTAATTACAGAATTTAATCTAAGACGGCACTATGAGACAAAACATCAAGATAACCTGAAATGCAATGCACAAGATACAGAAAGCAGAAGAGTTAAAGAAGAATCTGACACTTCAGCAGACGTTTTTACCCGTGCAAAATCACAAAGTGATTTCAAGTGAAGCTACTTTTATGGGAGACACAAATGCACCAGTGCAACTTGCCCCACTTTCCCTGTTGCCAAGTAATGTTGAACCAAGTCGGCACAACAGTGTTCCCAAATACGCACTTTGCTGATAAACTGAGCGCACTGAGTTCGCACGGCGCTTTGGTGACTTTGAAGAACAAAAAAAGAATTTTGAGTTGTTTCGCAACCCATTTGCTGTCGATGTGGAAACTGCACCTGTGCAGATTCAGATGGAGGTGATTGAGCTGCAGTGTAATGGCACACTGAAGGCAAAGTACGATACTGCACGGCCCGCACTGTCTATTCACTCCATTCCCGCACAAATGCTCCAGCTCCGTCTACATGCGGCTCGAACCTTGTGCATGTTTGGTACCACATATCTGTGTGAGAAGCTCTTCTCAGTCATGAAGACTAACAAAACAGCACACAGAAGTCGCCTCACTGATGAGCACCTGCAGTCCATCCTGAGAATCTCCACAACACAGAACCTCACACCAAACATAAACGAACTTGTTGCCAAAAAAAGATGCCAGGCGTCCAGCTCTGATAAAATGACATAAGAGCAAAGACAACTGAATGATTTGATTTGTTATTGCTGAAAAGAACAAATTTTATTTATATTTCCAGGTTTTGTTATGCAGCATGTTCATATTTGAATTTGTATAATTTTGACAGGATATATTTTTATGGAGAGCAAAATTTTTTGGGATATTTAAAATTTAAGTTTATTTTTTATATAAAATTACATAAGAGTAAAGAAATTTGAATGTTCTTTTAACGTTTACTTTATTTCTAACTTGTATAATTTAGACAGGATATATTTTTATGGAGAGCAAAATATTATGTTATTTAAGGTTTGAGTTGATTTATTCGGAATAATATTCTGTCGACTAAATAAAAATTCCTTCTATTTAAAATTTAAATAGAACTTGAGCAGAAACGATAGTTCATAATATCCACACAGACTTGCACGTAAGAGCGGGAGTCATCCGTTTTAACAAGCAGCGTATTGCACTGATACGAAATAGCCTGCCCATTTAATTATTTAGGAATGGATAAATAAATTAAGATTTTGTACAAATAATGTTTTTCATTTTTCTTCCTTCATGGATTCTGGTACCCCCAGCAACAGTTGCTCGCACCCCAAAGACTGTATATATGTGTGTGTGTATATGTATATATGTAGATATGTATGTATATATATGTTTATATGTGTGTGTGTGTATATATATATATATATATATATGACAGCAAGACTCATCACTCACAACAGTGACAAAAAAATTACATTGACAATAATGTTGCGTTATTTTCAAAATGTTTCCTTTTCTTTTTCATTACTTCTTTAACACACTACTTCTCCACTGCGAAGCGCGGGTATTTTGCTAGTACTATATAAAATCATAAAAGGCATTCCTTACCTTTAAAGACAAAGTCTACCACACAATTATACCTCATCCACTCAAGAAAACAAAATTCTTTTATAGACAGATTTGCATGGCTTTCTGTAAAATCCCACTGTAAAATGTCCTGGTACTGGGACACTTCTGTCTCTACCATTGCCATCTTTGTCTTGTTTTCAATGGTAGCCATGAGGAATGTTGGTTTAATTTGAAAGTTCTCAATTACTTGAGGCTGTGCCCAAGTCTGTCTCAATGCATGCCGGCGATCAAAGTAGTCTGGATGGCTTTTAATTGCTAAGATAAGTGTCATGGAACTCTTACTTCTGCCACACAGTTGCTTTGGTTCCGATATCACCTTACACTTGTAATCTTGTAGGTGGGGAAACTCCTCTTTGTACTTTCCAAAATCCAATAAATAAACATGTTTTCCATCATTAAGGATTTGAGAGCCTCTCTGTATTGGAATGGTAGATGATAAAACGTTTTTCTTTATAATGCTATAATTATTATACACACAACAATATAAAAAGATACCCAATAGTATGCTGATCAAAAGATATATCATAACTTTCAGGTAGCGCCTCATAGTTTTAGTTTTGTTCATCAGGTTCAAGTTCTGCAAAATAAAAAAAATAAAAAGATTAACATATCTTAAAATACCTCTGCTAATGTTAAATATATGATTCATCAATGATCACATAATAACTAAGAATCTGGAATACTTCAGCTTATAAATGTCTTCTGTCTTTCTGACCAGTAACTTTCAGGAGATAACAGTGCGTCAGTACACCTGTCCAGTATAACCATTTCTGCATTAATTGTTGTCAAACATTTTTTCTCTCTATAGCTTTATTATGGAGTAAACCTTAAAAAAGATTTTTTCTCTATATAAATATACAGCACATACATACTGTATATATCTCATATATACTGTATACACCCCTGTACAAGAATGTCACAATACTCGAATGTTTGCATTTCACATTAATAGCAGAAGAAATTTTATGACGTTCAATACCTTTTTGATACCACTTCAAAAAAAGAGATATCCTATTCAGTGGCTTTTCATTAAAAGTACCTCCATTATTCATGCATCGATATTACACCAAAATGTTAATAAAGATGCAGCAATTATGAAACTTCCATTTTTTTTAATCACTGAAGATATATACATCAAGCTACAGTAATGTTTGCATTAATACCAAGTTGCAGGCACATCACATATTCTGTGCAATTGTTGTGTAATGTAAAATAGTCCTTATATTTCATCTTAAAATCTCACATATACATAACATTTCTGCCCAGCCAGCTTGGATGTGTTACAGTATATATTTTTTTTTAATCACCAAACAAATACATGTCAAAAAATTTTTTAACATATCTATACAAAACATTTATATATTGGGAAACCCTGTTTACCAAAGCTAACAGAACTGTTAAGCACTTTAACATCGATCACAAGTTCAACCTTTCAGGAGGTATATGAATAGCATCAAGATTGTGTCTTTCTTGTGTAAGTGGAGCAGGCATTTGAGATGAGGTTGATTCAGCAGATTCCTGAGGCCAAGATTCACTAGCAGCAAGGAATGTATCAGGTGTCAAAAAAGTAAACTCATTTGAGCTCCAAGGAATGTACACCTTCTCAGCAGTGTCTTATGCTCTGACATCCTGAGCTTGTGCATCTAGTAGCAAGTCAATAAGTCTGCACCAGACTGTATCATGCCCAACCTACACTGTTTGTGTCAGTTGACCAGTCCCCGAGTGTGATGGTGCAGGTTGGCCCCACGCTATCCGGGTCCCACCTGGAGCCTCTTGAACCTGCCACTGCCAATAACGTTTCCAAGGCATGAGCCGAACAAATGAGGACACCACATAAAGCAAGGGGAAGGTGAAACTTCGCTCAGTGCTTTTATTAAAAAAAAATAATAATAAATAAAAATCACACAAATCCAAAGAGTGTCCAAAGAGTAGTGAAAAATGTTCAATAAATAAATAATCCAACAACATATCCAAGTGTTAGTGGAGGCTAAAATCCGAATAAATAAAGCCATTAAAATGAAGTTAAAAAAGGGCAGGAAACGGTATTTAAAATAACTGAGCCCAGTGCACTCCTTTGAAACAGCCATCTCCTCAGCTGGTCCGGACCAGACCTTGCACCCGAAGAGACAGCTAACTGACAGGCACCTACCATCCTTCTAAGGGTCCGGGTTTCTGCCACTCCATGGCTATATCTGGACACCTCATTCCAGAACCAAGGCTTGGGTCCCCAAAGGCCATGGCGCCACAATGGGGCTCTCAATCCAAGCCTTGCAGACTCCTGCTGCCTTCCTGGACTTTTGCACCACCTAGTCAACTCCAGCTCCCTGAATCACTCAGCTGGAGTGACCCTCCACAACAGCCCCTCATCGGTGGCCACCCGCTCCCTGGAGGGGCTCTACTCCCAGGTGCTTGCCTCCGGGTTTGCTCTCTCTCTCACCCGCATAAGCTCTCTCCCATCTTCCTGCCTGCTTCTCTTTCTTTCTTTTAACCTCATCTTTGTTCTTGTTTCTTTATTCCTTTCGATCCCTTGCAGTTGCAAGTACCATAGCCTAATTGGTGCTCCAGGCAAATAATGAGAGAGACCTTCTGCATCTCGCTAGCACCTGCCCCACTCCCCAACATGAGTGCGTCCATTATTTATTTAAAATTGGCCTTTTTTTTTTTTTGAGTTGCAAACCCGCTACACCACAGTAACAATCTTAAAAGGTTGTGATTTCTGATGTCAGTGTTGATAGTCTCTAGCAAGTACTTTTTGTGCAACTTCAAATATTGTAAGCATGCCTTGTTTTTGTGTTCTGCTTCCTTTCACCAAGTTTACCCAAACTAGGGTTCAGCAGATCCAAGCGCAATCTCAAGCTTCTTCCTAAGAAATGCACTGCTAGAGTGTGACTTGTGTTTCGACAGGCTAAAAGGAAGTTTGCAATTTTCTCGTATGGAAACCCTTTACCCTTTTCCATGGCTTCCAGATACTTTGAAAGACTGAACAAAATGTTTAGCTAATCCATTTGTTGCAGAATAGTAAGGAACAGAAGTGATGGGCTCAATGAGATTGTTTTTGACAAATTCCTGGTACTTGACTGATGTAAACCAAGTTCCATTGTCACTTACTAGTTGTTCTGGAAGATTTTTACATGCAGATAGGGTGCAGAGTTTGTCTACTGTTTTAGATAATGTTACCTTTTACATTGCAAACATTTCAGGCCATTTCGAATGTGCATCAACTCCAACAAGAAACATTTGATCATGAAAAGTTTCTGCATAGAAAATGTGAAGTCGTTGCCAGACAGAGTTTGGCCACTCCCAGGTAAGAAGGAGAGTGTTTTAGGGCCATGTTGCCATCCTGTGCTTGACTTGGCTGGGTTGTCTATTTGAAGGTCGATTCCAGGCCACCATATGTAGCTTCAGGGTAAACTTTTCATGTTTACAACATCTAAATGACCTTCATGTCAAGTGTTTTTGGACAAAGTTTTGGTGGCACAATCACTCTTGTTCCCAAAATAATACATCCTTGGCAAACTAATAACTGTTCATGTTAATTTGATATCCCAGGAGATCAGCACTTTTTACTGCTTTTACTACTTGACATGGATTTTTAGACACCGAGACTCACCTATTCAGGTAGTCAACTTCAAGCGCTGAGAAGAAATGCCCACGCCAGTATGGGTCCCTATTTACCTGACGAGGTAAGAAGACGGTATTGGGGCAGCAGAGCCGGCGCTAAGGTCAAAACCAAGCGGCTTGCGAGAAAGTGGAGCTATAAACCTCCAGTGCCTTCTGTGATCCTGGGAAATGTGAACTCACTACCAAATAAGATCGATGAACTAGCCACGCTGGTGAAAAATGTCAGAACCTACAGAAAATGCAGCTTGCTGTGTTTTAGTGAAACTTGGCTAACAACTACCATCCCAGATGCTAACGTGGAGCTACCCGGGTTTAGCACAGTTAGAGCGGACAGAGACGCAAATACCAGCGGGAAGAAGAAAGAAGGGAGTGTCGCTCTCTATGTCAATACAAAGTGGTGCAAACCAGGACATGTAAATGTTAAAATCTCCACTTGCTGCAGTGACATCGAACTGTTGGCCATAAGTTTGCATCCCTATTACTTGCCCAGAGAGTTTGGACACGTGATTGTTGTTATTGTTTACATTCCCCCTATGGCGAATGCGGAGATAGCGAGTGACGTCATAGGTTTAGGTTTAGTTTATTTATATAGCACATTTACAACAGCCACACGACTGACCAAAGTGCTGTACATTTAGAAACATCAACATAAAATAGAAATATACGATTTAGCCAAAAGAAGCTAAACACATAAAAATAATTTGTATAAATATATCTATACATATACATATATCTACACTTACACACATCTAGGTAGGCAAAATAAAGCCTAGTAAGCCAGAGAGAACAGATGTGCTTTTAAAATAGATTTAAAAATGGTCAGACTAGGAGCCATTCGGATTTCAATAGGCAGATCATTCCAAAGATGAGGCCCAATTACCAAGAAAGCACGGTCACCTCTACGCTTGAGTCTGGAGTGTGGAATTAAAAGAAGGTTCTGATCACCGGATCTCAAACTTCTCAGGGGGGTATATTGGTGAAGCAATTCAGATAAATAGATGGGTGCTTGTTGGTGTAGTGTTTTAAAAACAAATAATAAGATTTTAAAATGTATTCTGAATTGAACAGGCAACCAATGAAGGGACTTCAGAAGCGAGTCACATGATCCATTTTTTTCTTTTTTAAAAGAAATTTAGCAGCTGCGTTCTGGACCAATTGAAGACGAGCAATTTGGGATTTGGAGATGCCATAATAAAGAGAGTTGCAATAGTCGAGGCGAGATGTAATAAAAGCATGTATGGCCATCTCCAGGGTCTTGTCAGTGAGATAAGGTTTAATTTTTGCAAGCGTGAAGCTGATAAAAGCTCGATCCGATCACGGCAGAGACTTGTTTGTCAATTTTTAATGAGTCATCTAACAGGAAACCCAGATTCCGAACCTGTGAAGACCTGAAAGCTGATAAAGGTCCCAGATCAAATTCCGGGGCCTTCATATGTTCAGAAGGGCCAAAGACTATCACCTCAGTCTTCTCTTCATTTAAAGATAAGAAGTTTTGGGATAGCCAAGATTTAACTTCATCTAAACAAGATAACAAGGCATTCATAGCCAGGAGATTATTTTTCTTAAAAGGTAAATAAATTTGTGTGTCATCAGCATAAAGGTGAAATGATACCCCATGATTTCTAAAAATAGAGCCTAGAGGTAGCATATACAGAGAAAATAAATGTGGGAGACAACACAGAGCCTTGAGGAAGACGACAGGAGAGAGAGGACGTCGAGGAGGAGAAGTCTCCTAGCCTAACCACGTATTTTCTATCAGATAAAAATGACTGAAACCATTTTAAAACTGTGCCAGAAAGACCCACCCAGGACTCTAGTCTATTTAGTAATATTGAATGATTAATAGTGTTGAAAGCAGCTGATAAATCTAATAGAACAAGGACCACAGAATCCCCCGTATCAGTGGCTAAAAAGATGTCATTTAACACTCTCAAGAGGGCTGATTCGGTACTGTGGGCCGCCTTGAAACCAGATTGAAAATGCTCAAACAAATTGTTTAAAGCAAGAAAAGATTGAAGTTGGAAAAACACAATCTTTTCCAAAACCTTAGAAAGAAACGGTGGGACCGAGATAGGGCGATAGTTTTTTAAAACTGACAAATCGAGTGAACGCTTCTTGAGGAGGGTAGTAACAGTAGCCACTTTCAAATTAGAAGGAACCACGCCTGTTGAGAGGCACTTATTAAAAAAGGACACTAAGCCCGGTCCGATCGAATCAATGATTTGTATTAAAAATCTAGGATGGATAGCGTCATATGGAGAGGAGGATGGCTTCAGTTTAACAATAGTATCTTTGAGTGACTGTATAGAGACTGGTTCAAAAGTATCCCAAGACATAGACAACGGCAGAGGAGCAGGCTGCTTGGTAGAGAAGATATGGCCTCCCAGACCAGGTTTACTTACTTTGTCTTTAAAAAATCTCGAGAAGCTTTCACAAAGGGCAACAGAAGCAACTGACCCAGTGTGTACCAGGGGATTGACAACAGAATTAATAACAGAAAACATGACCTTAGGTCTAGACTGATTATGCAAAATTAAATTAGAAAAATAGGTTGCCTTAGCTGATTTGGCAGCTCTCTGATAAGCCGATAGACTATCTTTGAACAGCTGTAGAGAAATGTGTAACCTGTCCTTTTTCCACTTACGCTCAGCCTTTCTACAAATCTGCCTTAGTAGCCGAGTCTCTGCAGAATGCCACACTTCAGATTTAGGTTTGAGCTTAAGAGGTTTAAAAGGAGCAGTTTCATTCATTACATCAAGCCAGGCATTTTGTAACAGACTGAGATGTTCGTCTGCATCCAAGTCTGATAACGGAGAGTCCAACAGTAGATGAGAACAAAGCTTTGTAAAACACTGACTAAAATTAACACTAAACTGAGGTGAGTATACCCTAGTCAGAGATGTCACTTTAGAAGAAACATAAGGAAGGCTAGGAAGGCACATGGAAAATAAAACAGGCTTGTGATCAGAGAGCATAAAGTCAGAGACAATAACATCAGTAATATCAACTCCATAGAGGATGAGGACAAGAGTATGTCCATGAATGTGTGTGGGACTTTTAACCCACTGTGTCAGGTTAAAAGCCTCGATTAGATTAAGAAATTCCCTCGAGAGAGTGTTTGACTGACAACAAACATGAACGTTAAAATCGCCCATCAATAAAAAGCGATCAAATTTAGTAACAATATTACCAATAAAGTCAGTGAATTGCTGAAGAAAGTCCTTATCTGAGTGAGGAGGACGGTAAATCAGCCCTAGGCAGATAGGACCGTTCCAGTCGAGGTGAATAAGTTGAGCTTCAAAGCTGGTATAAATATCCGAGAGATCGAGGAACACTGCGCACGGTGAGAGTTTTTCAAAACAGTCGCTAGCCCACCCCCACGTCCGTTTTGGCGGGGGGAATTAAAAAATGTACAGTCTACCGGGACCAACTCAGCGAAGGGGGTAAGATCACCACATTTAATCCATGACTCAGTAATGAATATAAAATCCAGATTTTGCGAGGAGAAAAAGTCATTCAACAGACTTTTGTCTTGTTTACTGCTGAGCGACCATTAATTAAAACCGTTTTAGGTGAAGCAACAGCGTCGGGTAAGAGAGAGACTCTACACAGCGGCCGTAGCGTACCTGAGTCAACTCCAGATCTGCGGAGATGGTGGTCGATCCGAGGGAATCCAAGCCGGGGGGTAGAGGGTGAGGACAGGGGAAGAGCAGGTCGAAGCCACCGGTGCGCCTGATCCACGAGACGCCAAATCACAGAGCCACCTTGTAGCGGCTCGGAAAACGGACTTGTAATACAGCCCGCATGCAGGCGGGCTTTCAACTTGATCGCGAATCCTCCCCTGCATCCACGTTTCCTCCTGCGTTTTCTCCGAAGAATGTTTAAAGGCCAGCGGCGAATACAGTCCGGGATGACAATTTTGAAATTCTCATGTTGTTTGTTAAGAATTCAATTGCATCCATTGTGCAGCTGCTAAGTTACAAACGCAGCACAAGAAATTCTCATGTTGTTTGTTAAGAATTCAATTGCATCCATTGTGCAGCTGCTAAGTTACAAACGCAGCACCCCGAGGCGCTTGTGCTAATCGCTGAAACTGACACTGGACAAAACATTACCTGCCTTCTTCCAGTATGTGGACTGTAACACCCGGGGAAATAGGTCTATTGACCTACTGTATGCAAACGTTAAAGATGCATACAGCGCCACCCTACTGCCTGCACTTGGGAAAGCAGATCATAACCTGGTTCTGCTTCAGCTTCACTACAAACCAAGAGTGAATGCGCTACCTAGCTCATTCAGGAAGTGGTCCCCTGAGACAGAGCAGGCTCTGAGAGACTGCTTTGGAACCACTGCCTGGGATTTCCTGCAGGGTCGCATAGTAAGAATATTGAAGAGGCAGTTGACTGCACTACTGATTACATCAACTTCTGTATGGACATTGTAGTTCCAGTAAGAACAGTACGCTGCTATGCTAACAACAAGCCATGGATTACAAGTGACATCAAGGGCCTTTTGAACCAGAAGAAAAGGGCTTTTAAAGGGCAGGAGGAAGAGTATAGGAAGCTAATCAAAGACTTTGTTAAATGGTGCGACTCAAACCACTTACACCTGAACACCAGCAAGACCAAGGAACTGGTAGTGGATTTTAGGAGGCCCAGGCCCCTCGTGGACCCCGTGATCATCAGAGGAGACTGTGTGCAGAGGGTGCAGACCTATAAATACCTGGGAGTGCAGCTGGATAATAAATTGGACTGGACTGCCAATACTGATGCTCTATGTAAGAAAGGTCAGAGCCAACTATACTTCCTTAGAAGGTTGGCGTCCTTCAACATCTGCAATAAGATGCTGCAGATGTTCTACCAGACGGTTGTGGCGCGTGCCATCTTCTATGTGGTGGTGTGCTGGGGAGGCAGCATAAAGATAAAGGATGCCTCACACCTGGACAAACTTGTTATGATGGCAGGCTCTATTGTAGGAATGAAGCTGGACAGTTCAACATCTGTGGCAGAGCGACGGGCGCTAAGCAAACTCCTGTCAATCATGGAGAATCCACTGCATCCACTGAACAGTGTCATTTCCAGGCAGAGGAGCAGCTTCAGTGACAGACTTTTGTTACTGTCTTGCTCCACTGACAAACTAAGGAGATCGTTCCTCCCCCACACTATTCAACTCTTCAACTCCACCCGGGGTTGAAACGCTAACATTACTCAAAGTTATTGTCTGCTTTTACATGCATTTTTATTACTCTTTAATTTTTATATTGTTTTTTTTGTATCAGTATAAGCAGTACTGCTGGATTATGTGAATTTCCCCTTGGGATTAATAAAGTATATATCTATCTATCATCCCTTCTAGAAGGCCAATGTTTTATTATAGAGTCAAATAATTTAGAGGGATCTCAACTTGTCTCTTTCTGAATTTGAGCACTTGCAATGGGGAAGGACTCCAGTTGTGACAGAGAAAATTTCAGGTGGATTGCAAAGGTTTTTAATTCCATTAATCTCAAATGGTAGACATGAGAGTCCATCTGCATTTGCATGGTGTTTTGTGCCTCTAAAGTAATTTGTAAACCATGGCCACATAAAAACAGTTAATTGTTTCAACCATGGCTGCAGCACACTTACACAATCTTAGGATTGAAAATAGCAGGTCAGTTCTGATGATCAGTTACTAATGTGAAATGTTTACCATATATTGATTACATTTCTTCACTGCCCACACTAGGCTTTGACCATCTGCGCCTATAAGTGCATACAGGGTAATTCTTTTGGTAGGAGTTAGGGAACTTGATGCAAAAGTAATTTGTTGTTCCATGCCATCAAACATCTTGCGAGAGAGAACAGCACCAAAGCCACATGGTGATGCATCACAAGCCAGGTACAATGGCAAGGTGTAATCAGTTGTTTGGCAGCTTTAAAAGCTTGTTCACAATGATGTGATCATTCACATTCGCTTCCTGGCTGCAGCAATTTAATGGAAGCAACACTGTTAAAAGATTTGGCGGCAAAAAAAAAAAAAATAAAATAAAAAAATAAAAATCGGTGGAAGGAATTTACAAGGACCAGGAAAGAATGTAGCTAGGTCACATTTTCAGGTTCAGGTGGTTCCAGGACTGCATCAGTGTTCTCCAGAGATTTATGAAGACCATCTATATTACTAAACGGTTGTATATATGCACGGATACCCGAGGCCAGAAGCACCGAAAGCGCACGCGCACAGCGCCTCAGAGCCCCAGAGTCAAACCCAGCGGCTTCCCAGAATCAGTAAGTGGAGCCCAAACAACACAACACAACCTGTAAACTAAACTTCAGGTTACAATACAACTGCCACCCGAACGCGCACACCACCGCATATACAACCTTCGTTTAGTAATGTTTGTATATACGCACGGATGGCAGAGGCCAGAAGCAAGCCGTGCACAATACAACCGTCGCCTGAACGCGCACACCACCGCATATACAACCTATTGACGTAGACCACGAGAAAAGCCACATCTTTCTAAGTACTGACAGTGTTGATTCTGAAAACGAAACTGAGCATCTTAATTTTCCACTAGAATATTCAATCATCTGGCCGGATTATACTGTTTTGATACCCAGAATTGACCTTACAAGTTCTGACCTAGAATTACCTTTTAAACTTAAACGATGCCAATTTCCCATTAAGGCTGCATTTGCCATGACGATCAACAAATCCCAAGGACAAACCATGGACAAAGTAGGGTTTTACCTATCCAAGCCTGTATTTGGACATGGACAACTTTATGTTGCCTTTTCAAGAGTCCGCCGTTCATGTGACGTTAAAGTGAAGGTTTTAACTACTCCATACCAGGGAGAGCTAATTCAAGGAGAGGAAACCATCTTTACCAAAAATGTTGTTTATAAGGAAATTTTGATTAACTATTTTGAATTTACCATTTTATGAATTTTTTGTTTCCAATTTACTTCATTTAAACCTTTGCACTCCGATATTTTTTTCACTTATAAGTGCAGCAACTCAAAGACATTTTGGACTTGAATGATATAACAATTACATTTCAATTTTAGTTTTAATAAATTGGTTAATTTTAGTACAAATATATTTATTTAATTAAATGAAAACTTTCCCAGGACGCTCCCAACCTCCATCATTTTTCATCCCTCCAAAGATCGAAGGAAACAGAAACTGATTGCCATTCTTGGATTTGCGATTCTCTAGAGAATCTGGAATTTACTGGTTCTTAATAATATGTCCACAGTACTCTAGGGAGTCTTTAAAGAATTACTATTTACTTCTTAGTGGGGCTACATAATAGGAGGTTTTTTTGTGTTTGTGCTGAGTCACGTGTTGTCCACATCGTCACATTTACTATCGTGTGTGCGTGTAAGTAAATGTTGCCCCTCGGAAAAAAAAAAAACAGGGAAGGACGATGCAGGGAGACCGCAAAAACCAAGAGTGGAATTTCCTGTTTCCACAACCATTGCATCTGCGATATTTGTTATTTAAACAAGAGGAACGAAGAACAGGGAGAGTGAGGAGAGATATGGAGATCAAGAGAAGAAAGGAGTCACTTTACGCATTCATTTTCCAAATCATCATTTACGCTCATTGCAATTTCACTGCTTGCTTTTTCATTATCCAGAACATTATGACAGCCAGTGCAGAGAAACCCCAGGGTTTGAATTTCAATCAGCCATTGCCGAGGACTTACACAGTGAGATCGTTTTGTATTTTTGGGAAGAAGCGAAACATCATTTCAGCCAGTATTCAGTTATTGCAGGACTCTAATAACTCGGGCGGAGTGTTGGCTTTGAGGCTAGGGATTTGCACTGGTAATCGGAAGGTTGCCGCTCAATCCTTTAAACACCAAAAGGCCCTTAACCCACAATTGCTCCATCCTAGGTATGACGTTAATCTGCATCCAGCCCTGCATATAAGCCCTCCAACCTGCATGGAAAAACCTGGGGGTTGGTGGCAGACTTGGCACTCCAGCTACCATGAAACCCCTCAAACTGGTTCCATCCCATCTGAACTTGTGTGGTGCTGGCAGCCATTGCTACACTTGGGTCCCAATCTGGGATCCTGAGTTGGTTCCTCATGTGGTGGGTGCGGCAATGCCCTGTATCAAAGTATGCTCCTAACCTCTCTCTCTCTCTCTCTTTAATAACTTTGGACTCATATATCACAAACATTTCAACTGTCACTTGTTTTTGATCTGTGTTTGTGTTTCGTGTTCTGTGTGTACTCATTTATTGTTTAGGGGCAAGGGAGGGCTTTGTATTTACTTTTACTGTATATATGTGTGCTTGGGGTAAATAGGATATCCTGTATATGTAGAATTTTTCTCCGTTGTCTTTGGGATAGTGGGGAATTGTGTACATACTGTATACATAATATTGAGTATTTTTCTATCCTTGTATATACACACATATACTCACATACAAACGTTCACTTTCAATATATCTGCACTTGATTTTACATCTCTGATTTGTATAGCCTGTTATTTCGTTGCTTGGGGAAAAAGGACCGTTTGTAAAGAGTTAGGCTTGTTATTATCTGGAGAATCCTTAGGTTAGCTAAGTCAATAGTCTCAGTTGTGTAGTTGCCGGTCTGGGTAAAGGGGTCGGCCGTTACACCTTATTCGCTTATTTACTTGTTGATTGGCTCACAGTCCAAATTCTGCCAGTTTAGTAATGACTACTTCAAGGTTTGCCAGATGTGCACTGTTATCATTACCAGTCACAATTGCCTGTATGTCATCGAAGTAACACTGAGTACCTGGAATGTCCTGCAACACCGGATCCATTGTGCTCTGCCACATAGCTGGAGTAGACGGAACTGCAAAAACCACTCCGTTATAACAGAGTTCTTTGTTAATATTTAACTGTAAGGTACTTTTTAGATGACTCCTCTAATTTCATCTGTAAATAAGCTTAGGCCAAATCTATCTTTGAAAAGTACTCACCGATAGGAAGTGAGGCAAATATATGCTCTATGTGTTGTAAACGATATTGATTGACATGCAGTACAGGGTTTATTGTGACTTTAAAGTCATCACAGATGCATACAGCACAGTTTTTCTTGAACAGAGGCACAATGGGCATTGCCCGCTCAGACCAATTCACTTTGGCGAGGATACCCTGCCCTTCTAAAGGCTGGAACTCTCTCTCAACTTTAGGTTGAATAGCAAAGGTACAGGGCGAGCCTTATGAAATTTAAAAATTTTTACTTAGAAAGGGAATGGTGTGAAAGCATGTAAAAGGTATGTGTACTGCTAGTTTCCTAAAACGTTTAATTATAGTATTATAATACCTTCAAAACAGGCTCCCTGAAAAGAAACACAGTTGTATGAAGAACCTGATTGTACAAGACACATAACACTTGTTAGGCCAACAAGTCTGGGCATCATGTGATTGGCTGAGAATGACTGAAAAGCTTAAATGAAAAACATACCATGGGCCAAGGATGAAATCGAAATAACAAGAATACACCTCCAAATACCTAGGAAGCCTATTAGCTTTCTGTTTGTTGCCACCAAGGCAGCAAATGATATTTATTAAACCTTCTTCCCAAAAAAATAAGGTTTAACTATAGATGTTGTAGCAGAAAAGGACAAAAATATTTCCCTGTCTGCTTTATTATTTCTGTGTGAATTTGAGTGTTCTGGGGGGTTTCTATCCTGCATAACGAAGATTTTTTTGTACCCATCAGTCTGAAAAAATTAAGGGAATGATGAGATAATTTTATTTACATATATAATATATATTATAATTACATATCAAAGCTTCTCTTTGGAGATAAGAGTGTGTGTCAAAGACTTAACATATGAACTATATTGGGGTAATTAGCTTTTATCAAATAGGCAGATATGACATTAAGACATATTTATCTGTGTACTGACTGAAATTTAAATGGAATATATTAATGTTCTAATAATAATAATAAAACTGTTATAACTGTTAATTTAAAATGGATTTATCAAGAAACTATAGGGCTATGGTTAGAAACTTAAGGGTATACTTTGCACAAACATTAGGATATTTTTCTTGACACTGAGAACCACAGACACATGAAATAAGCTACCAAGTAGTGTGGCAGACAGTAGGACTTTAGAGATTTTAAAAGTAGACTTGATGTTATTTTAGAAGAATTACGTGGATAGGACTGACATGCTTTGTTGGGCTGAATGGCCTGTCCTTGCCTAGATTGTTCTAATGTTGTATTCTTCTTCTATGGGGCAGTGATGCGTTCACCATCTGCAACAGCTTGTTTTTCTATTCTTCAGTCATGCACCTCTAGACAATGCTATTCCACCAATGAATCTGGTTCAGATGCCTCTCCTCATTATCACTTTCTTACAGCCTTCTTTTAATTTCTGCTTGGATCAGGATCAGCTGCCTCTTCTCACTGTCACTGTCTTACTGCCTCCTTTAAATTACTGCTTCATATGCTGTTCCTCATTCTTGCTCTTACACTGCACCCCCTTTTTCTCATGCAGTGCTTCCTCTTTTTTTCATTTTAAGATGAATCTTAAAATATTAGGGCAATCTGAATACATCTTATATGTGCTGTAGGAAAATCAGTAAATTTCATGCCCTCCCAGGTACACCTAATAATGGAAATAGCATATGGATGTGAGAAAATGAACTGGGGGTTGCAGGGGTTTGTTCCTGTCTTGTGCCGTGTTGGCTGGGATTGGGTACAGCAGACCCCCGTGACCCTGTGTTAGGATATAGCGGGTTGGATAATTACTGACTGACTATTTTTAAAATGTATCCTTTTATTTATAATAACTTCTTTAACATGCTACCATGCTACTTCTCGGTATTTTGCTAGTGTGTCTGTGTATTATATATATATATATATATATATATATATATATATAATATATATATTATATATGTTGTCACACATGTGCGATTAGGAGGCAGTCAGAGATCCTAAAGGTGAGTGAAACATCGAGATAAGGGGTTGTCACGTGGTGCTTACCTGAACTCTTTTTGCCAACAGAAACCAAGACGGGAAATAATAAATCAACTTTCGGGTTTTCAAGATGGCCGCGATGCCGTCCCTTCCGGCCGTCCCTGATGACGTCACTTCCGGCCAACACTGAAGACGTCACTTCCTGTAAAGCTTCCAGACTGCCAACCATTTCCTGTCACATGTTTTTTCTTTTACATATAAACGCCATTTTGTCTCAATTATGTATTCACTGTAATTCAAGACTTTGAATCAACATCTTTTTTTTGCTTATTGTCTCGCCGACAATATATGGGGATGATCCCCAAACCTTTATTTTTGTCTAAAGCAATTATTTCAATCACAACTGGCGTAGCCTGACAGGATCCTGTTCGAAGATGTCTGAAGAACAGAACCTAAGCACCGTATTGAACACCATCATGGGGGATCTTCAAACCCTGAAAATTCAAATGGGTGAGACAAGGACCCAATTGGCAGAAGCGGAAGCTCGTGCTACAGCATACGGACGGAGGTCGTTCGGTCACCTCCCATTGCACTGACCCCCCTTACTGAAACAGATGACATCGAAACTTATTTTTTGATTTTTGAGCGTACCGCTAAGCGGAACGCATGGCCGAAGTCGGAGTGGGCATACCAACTGGCTCTCTACCTGAAGGGAACGGCGCAGAGAGCCTACTATGATTTAACCGAGGAGCAGGCTGCTAATTATGACACTCTAAAACTCGAGGTCTTTAAATGCTACGCGTATCATCGGAATAGCAGGCAAGGGAATGGAGGGAGTGGCAATTTGACCCTGAGAGGCCAATACGAACCCAGGGCTTTGAAGCTTGGGGAAAGGTATGTCGATGGCTACGGCCAGACATTAATAACTCCCATAAGATGGCCGAGTTACTCGCATGTGAAACCTTTGTGCATGCCCTCCCAGAGCATATTGCCCAGCAGGTCCGAAAACATAGTTTTGAAGACATGGACACCCTGATCCAGATGCAGAGCGTCATTGGGCTTACAAATCGGGCGATCAGAACGGTTCTCTCGCCGAACCCAACAGGCACGTGGGGCAGCTCCTGAGCCCCCCCGACAAGCTCCCGAACCTGCCGTCCGTAGAAGGGACAGACCAGCTAACCTACCCCGCTGTTACAAGTATGGAGAGGTTGGACATCTGTCTCCTAACTGCCCCTGCGAGCCCATGGACTGTTCATTGGTGAAGGGAGAGAGGTATAGTGCCAGCGTGAATAAACCTTTATCTTTACCTTATACAGGTGCAGTTATTATCAATGGCAGAAAGGTAAGGGCAATGTTTGATTCCGGGAGTAACATTTCTATTGTTGCTGCTCGTTTTGTTTTACCACAACAGTGGACTAGACTAAAAACTAGTCTCAAATGTATTCATGGGGATATCCGGTATTATAAGACAGCCAGATGTGTGGTGACAGTAAATCAAAATATGACGAATATGAACATGGCTGTATTACCGGAACCCCCATTTCCAGTTATACTTGGAAGAGACTGGAATAAAATTAACAGCGGTAAAAACATAACTGTACCAGTGAGAAATTTAGGCTTAGTCATGGAAAATACTGTTCCGACTGCCTCCACGCCATGTCCCCTAGTAGCACGGACTGATACAAGCACCCAGTGTGAAGAAATCGATGTCCCATCGTCCTCTCGGGAGCCAATACAGCTAACGTGGAGGGCGTGGAGGCAGATGCCCCGCCCCTTGTAGGGCACATCAGACCCAATTCAAACCTTAACTTCACAATTTAGATTAACTCCTTCTTCATTTAAAGAGAACAATGGAGCGATGATTCCTTAAAATTTGCTAGGAATGCTATAGTATCCACCGAGGTTATACAACCCTAGATCCCATGCCACCGATGCGTTCTTTGTACTAAAAATTATTTATTATATAGAGTGGCAGAGCACGGGGGTGAAGTGCGAGCATCGTTGCTAATACCACGCACTTATCGGCGACAAGTGTGTGAATTGGCACATGCTCACCTTCTAGGAGCCCATTTAGGCTCCGATAAAACTTTAGAGAATAAAGCTCGATCTTACTGGCGGGAATAAATGAGGAGGTCCGACGATTTTGCGCTTCTTGTCCGTAGTGTCAGCTTCGCCAGATTACTAGAAGGACAAAAGCTCCTCTTGTTCCCCTTCCCCTTATTGATATCCCATTTGAAAGACTCGGCATCGACCTCGTAGGACCATTAGAACCCTCATTAAAAGGATTTAAATATATTTTGGTGTTAGTCGATTATGCCACTTGCTTCCGGAAGCTGTCCCATTCGTTCAGCTAATACAAAAACATCGCACGGGGAATTAGTAGGGATATTCGCTCGTGTTGGGATCCCCAAAGAGGTTTTAACAGACCAAGGGACTCCTTTCACTTCGGAGATGTTCAGGGAAATAGCCAGATTACTCCGAATAAAACATCTGAAAACGGCAGTCTATCATCCCCAAACTGACGGGCTGGTAGAACGTTTTAATCAAACATTAAAACAGATGTTATGTAAGGTAGTTAACGAGGATGGAAGAAACTGGGATCAGTTACTTCCTCTCATTTTGTTTGCTTACCGGGAAGTCCCGCAGACCTCTACAGGTTTCTCTCCTTTTGAGTTATTGTATGGAAAACGACCCAGAGGTCTTTTGGATATGTTAAAAGAAGGATGGGAAGAGGAGGTCCTCCCTTCTTCAAATATTCTCGAATATATCGCGCAATTACGCGATAGGCTAGAGAAAATTAGACCTATTCTAAAAGACAATTTGGTTAAAGCACAAGCAGCAGTCTCGCTATTATAATAGAAACACCACCATTAGGGAGTTTATCCGGGTGATCGTGTACTGGTGCTTGTTCCAACCTCCCACTCAAAATTATTAGCACATTGGCAAGGCCCGTATGAAATAAAAGAGAGAAAAGGACTCGTGGACTATTTGGTGAAACAACCTAATGCGATCGAGTGAACGAGTTTACCACATTAATTTATTAAAGCCATGGAAAGACAGGGATCTTGATCCTGTCTCTGGACAACCTCGTTCTCTCTTCACGTCATGTGCCCATTTAAATTTTGGTCCCGAGTTAACATTTGAACAAAGACAAGATCTCGAGGCTATCTTGTCTGTCCCCAAAGTAGTGGATGAGACACCTGGACGTACTGCGTTGATTGTCCATGATATTATAACAGACCCTGGTGTGATTGTCAGAGAAAGACCTTACAGGCTCCCGGAGGCAAAGAAAGCAGAAGTTGAGTTGGAAGTTAGACGAATGCTGGACTTGGGGGTTATCGAAGAAAGCTATAGCCCTTGGTCTAGTCCAATTGTCTTAATTTCTAAACCTGATGGTTCGTGGAGGTTTTGTAATGACTTCCGTAAACTTAATCAGGTCTCTAAGTTCGATGCGTATCCCATGCCGCGAGTAGATGATTTACTTGATCGGTTAGGGAACGCTCGATTTCTAACTACTCTTGACATGACTAAAGGGTATTGGCAAGTTCCCTTAACGGACTCCGCTAAAGAAAAAAACGCATTTAGTACACCCAGTGGACATTGGCAATACAGGGTCCTTCCTTTTGGTTTGCACGGGGCGCCGGCTACTTTTCAACGTCTGGTAGACACACTGCTAAAATCTCCTGATTTTTCTATTCCTTTATTCTCAGACCGGCGCGCGGCCACAGGATTGGGTGCCGTGCTGAGTCAGTCGTCGATGGTGCTGAACACTCCGTGATGTACCTTAGCGGAAATTGCTGGAACGAGACTAGGTATGCTGCGGTGGAGCAGGAAGCCTTGGCGATCAAGTGGGCTGTTACGGCTCTGAGATACTATCTGTTGGGACGTGAGTTTACTCTGGTGACAGATCATGCGCTTTGCAGCGGATGTCCCTTCATCGTGAGTCAAACCCACGCATCACTAGGTGGTTTTTGGAGTTACAACCTTATCGTTTCAGTGTCATTTATCATAGGGGTTCCTTGCAAGCCAACGCAGATGCTCTCTCTCTTGTCCATGACCTTGCGGTGCAGGTCGCCCGACCTGAGGGGTCTGGGCTGAGGGGGGGGTCATGTCACACATGTGCGATTAGGAGGCAGTCAGAGAGCCTAAAGGTGAGTGAAACATCGCGAGATGAAGGGTTGTCACGTGGTGCTTACCTGAACTCTTTTTGCCAACAGAAACCAAGGCGGAAATAATAAATCAACTTTGGGTTTTCAAGATTACCGCAATGACGTCACTTCCGGCCATCCCTGATGACGTCACTTCCGGCCGCCCCTGATGACGTCACTTCCGGCCGTCCCTGATGACGTCACTTCCGGCCAACACTGAAGATGTCACTTCCTGTAAAGCTTCCAGACTGCCAACCATTTCCTGTCACATGTTTTTCTTTTTACATATAAGCGCCATTTTGTCTCAATTATGTATTCACTGTAATTCAAGACTTTGAATCAACATCTTTTTTGCTTATTGTCTCGCCGACAATATATGGGATGGTCCCAAACCTTTATTTTGTCTAAAGCAATTATTTCAATCACAATATATATGATATATATATTATACTGTTCACCCACACACCGTTTATTGTACAATATTTACAATATTTCATGCTCACGTGCAGCCCCAGTGCCTCTTGCACCGATTCCCCCAATGTCCAGGCCACACAGTCCTAATGCCTTTCTCCTGGCCGCCTCCAGCCCTTCCTCTCGCTCCGTTCTCTTCCACACGACTTCTGCTCTAGACTGAAGGGAGGCGGCCCCTTATAAATGCTCCCGGATGAGCACCAGGTGTTCCTGGCATTCCTTCCTTGGCCACGCCCCAGCGTGGCAGAAGTGCCGGCTGTCCTGCCGGCAGCTCTCCGGGCGCCACATTAAGTCTTCCCCCCAGCACTTCCTGGTGTGGCGGAAGTGCTGGGCTCCATGGTTCTTCAGGCACCAGGCGCCGCCTGGCGGTGGCCACGGGCCCCTAGGGGTTGGGCTTCCAAGCCCTGTACCCGTGGCCCACAATACAACCAGGGCGATCGCCTTGCGGTCTGGAGGAGGCACACGCCTCCTCTCGTCCTCCTGGGCGTCCCGGGTTCCTGCCCCGGCCGGGGACCACAATATATATATATATATATATATACACACACACACACACATATACAGTGGGTACGGAAGGTATTCAGACCCCCTTCAGTTTTTCACTCTTTGTTATATTGCAGCCATTTGCTAAAATCATTTAAATTAATTTTTTCCCCCATTAATGTACACACAGCACCCCATATTGACAGACAAAAAAAAATAATTTTTGAAATTGTTGCAGATTTATTAAAAAGGAAAACTGAAATATTACTTATCACATGGTCCTAAGTATTGAGACCCTTTGCTCAGTATTTAGTAGAAGCACCCTTTTGAGCTAATACAGCCATGAGTCTTCTTGGGAAAGATGCAACAAGTTTTTCACACCTGGATTTGGCGATCCTCTGCCATTCCTCCTTGCAGATCCTCTCCAATTCTGTCAGGTTGGATAGTAAACATTGGTGGACAGCCATTTTTAGGTCTCTCCAGAGATGCTCAATTGGGTTTAAGTCAGGGCTCTGGCTGGGCCATTCAAGAAAAGTCACAGAGTTGTTGTGAAGCCACTCCTTTGTTATTTTAGCTGTGTGCTTAGGGTCATTGTCTTGTTGGAAGGTAACCTTCGGCCCAGTCTGAGGTCCTTAGCACTCTGGAGAAGGTTTTTGTCCAGGATATCCCTGTACTTGGCCGCATTCATCTTTCCCTCGATTGCAACCAGTTGTCCTGTCCCTGCAGCTGAAAAACACCCCACAGCATGATGCTGCCACCACCATGCTTCACTGTGGGGACTGTATTGGACAAGTGATGAGCAGTGCCTGGTTCTCTCCACACATACTGCGTAGAATTAAGGCCATAAAGTTCTATCTTGGGTTTGCTAAAAGACACCTGAAGGACTCTGAGATGGTGAGAAATAAGATTCTCTGGTCTAATGAGACCAAGATAGATATATCATTATTTACCATTTAGTCATAGGGATCCCAGTCCTTTGAAATTCCATTTTTTATTTTATTTTATTTTTTTTTTTTTAAATGATTTTATTACAGTTTCAACTCTGACTTTCAACCATGCATTTAGAACAAATTGACACAAGGTATCTAGTGAAGCAGCTCGCATGGCGCCAATTTAAGTGTATGATTTTTCAACCTTCTAACATCCAGTTGTTCCATTCTTCTCATACATTGTCTTTAAATGTTTTTTTGAGAGAGATATCTAATGGCTATAAAATTAAAATTAGTCCTCCAGGTTTTACAGCTGATATGGTTTTATTTTCTTTTAATAGTGACTTTGTTCTGTCAGTTACATGGCTGTGAAACATCCCATACCAACAAACTTTTATTGAATATTCCATTCGGCCATTTTCTTCGCACATTTTCCATCCATAAATTTACCCCATTTTCGCTCATCCAACCTTTTTCATGAATATACACGTAGGTTCCAGGAGGGAACTTAATTTTTGTTTTTTTTTCCCCTCTTAAATATCATTATGGGAGTCAATTTCATTCCATCGCCTAAACACGATAGCACCACTGTAAATTGGGTTTTCTCATGACCTGCACTCCGCACCAGAACCAATTTCACGCCTTTAGTGTCCACTGTTCTGTTGCCCAACATATCGAAACAGGAGTCTCGAATAAATTCCCTGTATGGGATAAAATAATAAACTTTTGTTTCCTCATCTTGATAATTTACAGCTGAAAACCTGATATTTTGTCTTCTAAATCAACAGGCAGCTTCTGTGCTATTTTAGTTATTTGATATATCACTAAAGTGTTTCTCTTTATGAACCGGGTGCACCAGGTATACCATAGGTGGAGTGGTGGCTCTGAGGCTAGGGATCTGCACCGGCAATCGTAAGGTTGCTGGTTCGAATGCCATAAATGCCAAAAGGGACTCTGCTCTGTTGGGCCCTTGAGCAACACCTTTAACCTGCAATTACTGAGCGCTTTGAGTAGTGTGAAAAGAGCTATATAAATGCAAAGAATTATTAATTATTATTATTACCATCCTGAAGAAGCTTTGAAATTACTGCAATGACCTGGATGCTTTTTGGACCCTTTCAATGCTTCAGTTCTTATCATATTCCTTGTAATCACAAATCTGTTCCTCCTTTGTTCAGAAAACCATTCAGTGATCTGATTTTCCAATCCTGGCCATGAGGCAATGCCAGTTTGCAGAGCACACTTTGTCTTAGGCATTTTTCTTAACACTAGAATTACCAAAGCCTAATAAAAAACTTGTAAACCCGGCCCACCTCTCCGTCAGCATCTTTTGTCTTTTGATTAAGACAAGCAGCAAGCAGCCTACTATTCCTCCCCGCCCCCCACTGCCGCAGAATGGGCAGAAAGTTCTCCCAGCTCAAGCCTTGATTATCTGGGAGTTGGGTACCTAGAGTTGTATAGGCAAATAACAGATCATTATTTGGAAAACATGCATTTCATGTGTGTTCCGTTTCTACAACAATCTATGTAAACACATCGTTAAAGCAGAAACGTTACACAGCTTCATACCATCTACTTCACCTGATCTCCAAGTAGGCCTGAATCCACCATCTCTGATACCATCTATCCAGTTCATTCCATGTTTTCATTCCTGCCTACTGGTAAACACTTCAGGGACACCACCAACCATACCTACCTCCCCAGGGCTGCAAAGTCACTGAACTCTCAGTAACCTGATCTTACCTGCCCTTGTTGTGGAGAAATCTTCAGAAAAAATGAGCAGTCAGAATGTTGTCTTTATTGCACAGCATAGGAAACCACTGCAGAGCACATAAAGCCTGTCTCAGTTCATGAAATGAGCCATAGATTTATTACAATTCTTTTCACAAAATGTCCCACCTTTACACGGTTTCCCTTCATCTACTGTACAAGGTTTCTCATGACAACAAGCTCGCTCAGCACCTTTTCTCATAACAATCACCTGGTATTGCACAGGGCCTAGCTACAGACAGCCTCAGCATGGTGCTTCCTGGCTACTTGAAAAAAGGGAAAAATACAGGCCTTTAACAATTTTATTCTTAAAGCTAATTAGTTTAATATGTTCTGCTGTAAATTTATCATCATTATGATACATAAAGAAGGACTGGCATAAGAACTTAAATGATATCTAAAATATGTGTGTGTTAATGTAAAAGCCTGCAAACACAGAGAGGCATGCCGTTAGTACGGAGGCTAAGCTGCTGCTCGTTTCACAGGCATCTACAGTATTTCCCAAAGGGAAGTCCCTAGCCTTCATAACTCTTAAGAACCTATATAGCTCAGATTAACTAGGTATCATAATGCATTTTATTTTAAATTTATTGTCTAAGGCAGTGGTCCTCAATCACGGTCCTGGGGAACCACAGTGGCTGCAGGTTTTTGCTCTAACCCAGTTGCTTAATAAAAAGCACTTATTGCTAAAGTAACACTTCTGCTTCACTTTAGTGATTTTGAGCCCTTATTGCTTAATTTTGTCTTAAACAGCTATTTTAATTGCTCCTTATTATCAATAATATGCAAATGACAAGAGAGAGCAGCATTTCTCCATTTAGCTTATTTACATTTACACCTGTGTGTATTTATCTGCACTATTGGGTTTAATTAAATACTTGGAAGAAAAATGAAGAGAAAAAAGTGAAGGACTGAGAATTACTCGTCCATTTTAGCCTTCAAATCATTTGCATGATAGAAAGGGAAAGAAAATCTAGGATATGAGAATGACCTGACATAGCAGAGTTAATTTAATTTCATAGCTTGTTAGTGCTTTATTGGCAAGGATTGCTTTCTAATTAAGCAACCAGGTCAGAATAAAAAACCTGCAGCCACTGTGGCTCTCCAGGCCTGGGATTGAGGACCCCTGGTCTAAGGTATTGATGAGCCCTAATAAATCTAAACGCCAATATAATTGCTTGTATGTTTATGCGCTGTGTTTAGAGCTTGCCTAGTATTCACACAAGTAAAGGCCCTGAATGCCGGTGACAGTTTGTTTAGTCTTCTGTCAGTGAGAGGCTCAGCACTTGCATTCCCAAAACAAAATATGCCTTCTTGCTTCTTCAGAGAACATAATGTCCTTGGCTCACAGACATTCAAAACAAAACCAAGTAGCAAGACAGGCAGGCTAGGGCCCTTCTGCTAAAATAAATGGTGTCCTTTCAAAGCTGCCTTAGGCCTAGACTTTTCATAGCTAATCACACTAAAACTAATAATAAAGCATATTCATTCTTAATCAAAAATCAACACCATGTACTGTAGTCAGGTACTGCTATCTGCATGCAAGCTCTTCTTTATTACTGTTGAAACTGTGCAATATATTGTGTCTATACATTTCTATTTTTGCACATTATAGCATTCTTCTGCTACTCACTGATTTATTGTATTTAATTATTTGTATATAATCTTACTGTCTTATTCTCTGTGTATAGTAACCTGCCCCCCCATCTGCCATGCAACTGTGGCAAAAGAATTCCACTATGCTGTCAGAGTGTATGTGACTCCAAGGGTATAATCAAATGTAATCTAATATCTATGAAGAACATACAGAGATTAACCACAACATTTAAATGAGAGACAGGTGAAGTTTATTACATTATCTCGTTACAGTGGCACCAGTCATGAGGCAGAATATATTATGCAGCAAGGTAACAGTCAGTTCTTGAAGGTGAGATGTTGGAAACAGGAAAACTTGGTCAGAGCATCTCCAAAATTGTGGAGTGTTGCCAGTATGCAGTGGTTAGTATCTACCAAAAGTGGCCCTGGGAAGAACAACTGGTGAACTGACAACAGGGTGATGGGTGTCCAAGGCTCACTGATGCATATGGGGAGTGAAGGCTATCACAGACGACATACTGTAGCACAAATTGCTAAAACTCATAATGGTGGAAATGAGAGAAAGGTGTCAGAACACACATGCACCACAGTTTGCTGCACTTTTGGACTGCATTATCATAGATTGATTAAAGTGTCCATGCTGACCCCTATACACTACCTTAAAGAACATACAATGGACACATGAGCATCAGACCTGAACCATGGAGCAACAGAAGAAGGTGGCCAGGTCTGATGAATTACAATTTCTTTTAGATCACGTGAGCAGCCGAGTGCTTTTGCATTATTTACCTGGGGAAGAGATGGAGGCGTTGTAGGGGAAGAAGGCGGAAGCAGTGTGAGGAATGGTTTGAGGAACATGTGAAACAGTTCAAGGTGTTGACTTGGCCTCCAAAGTCCCCAGATCTCAATCCAATCAAGTATCTATGGAATGTGCTGGATAAACAAGTCCAATCTATGGAGGCTCCTCTTCACAACTAACAGAACTACAAAAAAATCTGCTGCTAACATTGGGTGCCAGATACGGAGGACACCATTAGAGGTCTTGTAGAGTTCATGCCTCGGCTGGACAGAGTTGTTTTGGTGGCACAAGGGGGACCTACAAATAATTAGGCCCATGGTTTTAGTGTTATTGGTGTATGTGTCAATGCTGCATGTTGTAGTAAATTAATTATTTTGGACTTATGATGATTCTTTCATCCTCTGAAAAGGGCATTCACAAATGTGGCCACATGCCACAGAGCAACATTAAAGTCAGAAAACATTAAAAGAATAGTTCTTCTAGCAAAGAACTTGAGAAGAACACAATGGTAAATTTTAATTAACAAACATTTTGAAAAAGTTCCAGTTCCACAACATGCAGTGAGAAAAAAAAATGTTCCAGTGTTCAGCTACATTTTAAAAATGACAGCTCTGCATTCATTATAATTAGCAAAGCGGTTTTAAAAAATGCAAACTTTTGAATTTTGTGTGATCATGAAAAAAAATGGAAAAGTAACTGTACTTATTTAGATTTTTAATATCCCAAGGACTTGGAATATTTTCAATTTGTTTTTCATTTGGATAATTTATGATGCCTTTTAAACCATTCCACTAAAGGTTCATTACAAAAGTATTTGTGCAATGAAGACAATCTTTTACAACTACAACTCACTATGCTTGATATAATTTCTGAACTTTGAAGAGCTTATAATGTTTTTGATATAGTGATACGATATCAGTATAATCAGGATTGCAGAAAACATTGTGATCTCAGTTTAAGGTCATATCGCTAACCCCTAGTGCTGCTACTGCTTTTCTCAGGGCTGACAACAAAAAGTGATTCACTGGTGCGAGGGGACGAGCTTATGCACCAGTTCTCTGATCTTCAGTATGATGTGGAAGAAGTGATTTGTTTATCTCTTTATGCCTTTGTGCTTGTACCATTGGCAGACCCTAGAGAACAATCATCAGAGTAACTAAAGGACTGTTACATCCAGCCCTGTCCATCATTTGAAGGAAGATATGAGTTCGTTTATGAGGACTACTCTTCAGCACATTGCTCCACCTCATCGCCTTCACTGTGACACCTACTCTGATGATGAGTGCTTTTTCTCACATTGGTGATTCTAATTATTAGCAACATTGCACCTACTTCCCTTTGTCTCATCACTACATTGTATTCATTACCGGTCAGACTGGACAGATGACAGCTTTCCCTTGAGGTACTATTATAATAATCCACAACTGTGCTCTCATTCTAGTAACTGGCAAGCATCCACTGCAAATCCACTCTCTCCCTAACTGGTCCCCAGATTCAGGAGACTGTATTTCCTGTATCACCCTTACCTAATTTACACAAAATCATCACAGCTAGAATTAAAAATCTATGTTTCAGTTGATGTGGAAGACGAATGTTCTCTTCGTTCCCTTGTACTAATTCATGTCTGAGAAGTAAGCTTTACAAAACCATGTAATAGCATGCTGTGTTTTAAAATCAGAAAAATGTTTGTGCAAAGGACTCAAGGTCTGAGCATTCCACACATGAGTCTGCCTTATCACGTTTTCCCTTAGCTTACATCTGAACGCCATAACAAAAGGGGCCAAGAAATCAAGTTGCATAAGGGGCGTTGAAGGGGCTCAAGGATTGTGTATAATAAAGTGTTGACTGTTACATTTTATAATGATATTAAATCACACATTCTAGGGGTATAAAACTGGACCCCACCCAACAGATGGGGTTCAGAAGAGCCCTGACGCTGTCATGTATATTTGATTGTCTGCTTTTTTGAAACGCTTCTCACCGTGACTCTGAAAATAAAGCTGCTTAAAAACCACACCTGCTGTCTGGTCTGAAACCTTCGTCCACAGTTTTGGCGCCCAAACGTGGGGCAGGAGATGGCAGACGGCTCCTCGTGCAGGATCGTCCAGATGACCGTGGTGGAGCCGATTCCAGCCGGGTCGGGTCCAGCTTCGGTAAATGTAGGATTGGCCTGCCTTGGGCGTTTCCTGCGTGGGGAGTCCCTGACCTCCTCCTAGCCGATACGAGGCACGACTGGACGGGCATTTCCTGGCAGGTGGATGGAGTCACGGTGAGTAGATCGGGGATTCCTGTTAGTTTGACTGGTGTGCTGGAAGTAATATGAATATAGAAGGAAAAGGAATAAAAAGCATATGCAAAATAAAGAATAAGAAAGCATACTGTATGGAAAATACATAGGAGGGTTCTAGGGGCTCACGGAAAGTGGCTTTGGGACCCTACGGAAAACGGCACAGTGTGAATGTTAGCTAGTCACCCCTGTGGAAAGGATTAGAAAAGGGGCGAGTGGCACGCTCCTGTAATAATTTGAGGAATGGGGGTGAAAGGGCGTATTTAGAGAATGTGTGTCTAAATAAATGGGAGGTCGAGTTTTTCATCCGCTGTCTGGTCATACTCTTGTTTCAACGGGTTGCTAAGGTGACGGAGACAATACCCTGGCAGATTGACGCATACAAACCGTCTGATGAAGGGATCGGGTAAAACCTCCATATCCTCGGACTCCACGGGCGTATTGATGTAGGATTCTGTTGATGCAAATAACGGACATGAAGTCACCTGAAGCTGTAATCCGGGAATAGGAGCGGACGGCGGGTGGAACGGGGTTTATCGAGGGCTGAGTCACTTTCTGCTGAGATCCTGCCACTCACTATGGGAAAAACAATCAGCAAGCCAGTCAAACAGTCCCCCAAGAGTCCTAAAAAACCTAACGTTAGAAGGATTATTTTCGGGGGATCGCCAGGCTCTTAGTGCGCTGTCGGGATCGAAAGGCGGGTCCCCTAGAAAGCTCATTGAAAAGAAGACAGGATTAGATTAAAAAAGGGAGGCATGTAGAAAGTAGAATGAGGACAGTGCAGGTAGATGGTGTAGTGGAAGGATCGAGATATGAATGAGATACAGGAATTAAAAAATACTGTGCAGAAATACACAGGGTTGTTGTAATGGAGGTCCTTATCGGATGGATATTTATGACAGATGGGAATTGGTTATTAAAGACCGTACGTTGGAAGCGGCACAGAAACGGAATGAGCTTTTAGTTGCTGAACTTAAGAATAGAAAGGTAAAAGAAGAGCTGCTTATAGCTTTACAGAAAGTGCAGGCTGATACGGGACCCCAGTCTGAAGGAAGGAGGAAGAGGAGTGATAAAAAAAAAAAACCTTTATACCCCATGCTCTCTTCCCCAACACTTTACCCACAACCCCTTCCACTGCCACATTCACTCATTGCCCCAACGGCTCCTGTGGTTACCGATGCCCCAGCTACTGATGATTTCTTTGATGAACAAAATCAGTGTGACCCTCCTCACTTACAGATCCTGATGATGAGACTGACGGCCACTTGTTAGGGGCTATGGGAGGCTCTTCTAACTTACACAAAAAGCCCTCCATTTCACAACGTACTAGAAGCAAACCCTCAGAGATAAATCCCTGAAAACCTTACCCCGTTTAAGTCCCATAAACCTTTAGCACCCACATTTTCATGCCCTTTAATTGAGGTTCCTAACCCCCGACATGATCCCACACTGCCCCCAGGAAACAATAACCCCACTACTGTAATGATACACCGTAACTGGGATATTCAAGAGCTGAAAGACGTAGTGTCCGAATTGCCTGATCTTAAGGTAATCGGTGGGTTGAAGTTTGTGGAACAGGTGCAGCAACTAGACAACATATTAAATCCAGTGTGGCTGAGTGGACCCAGGTGCTACGCAGAAAGATGGGCACTACTTGGGCTACTGTCAATCATGGGCAGCATAATGGAGAACAGTGGCAGTGGAATGAGGCATTGCCTCGTGGACAAAATAATGAGGGTCTTTTCCTTGCCCAATGGGAACCCGTGAAAACTGCAATAGCTGCAAAATATAAAAAGGGCACTGACTGGTACCTTATTTCAGCTGCCAAACAAAAGAAAGATGAGACGGTAGATGAATGGGCACACCGCATTCAGGACTTGTTGACAAACCATTCTGGCTTAGACAGCCCAGACAACCGTGACAAGGCAGGAGTTCCTCCTTTTCTGTCAGGACTCAGAAGTGATATCCAAAATAAAGTACGCACGTCCTGTATTTGGATGGGAAAGTGCCACTTTTGATGAAAAAAGACAAACGGAGCATGCTGAATGACAGACTAAACAAAAAGAGTCAGACACTCAGACCAAGTTAATCGCGGCACAAATGAATTATTATGCAGGTGGAGCTGCCTCAGGCAGGGGCAAGGACGTGAAAGACGTGGATTTTCCGAGAACAGGGGCGAAGCTGGGGAGAGGTCGTGGATTTTTACTTCCTAATCCGAATTCTTCATCTGCTCAGCCGCCTCTCCCTCAGATCAAGCACCTACTATACATCTTGCCTGTTACGATGGGACACTTCTGCGCAATTGCCCACATCAGCTTCCTCCCCGCCTTCCTTACCTGAACCTGAGGATATTCCTTTCACAGGGACCCCCAGCCACTCTCTTCAGTTGCCTTTGCTCACTTGCCATGCGGACACAGATCCTTTATTGACTTTGCTGGTGAATGGCACTGAAACTGCTTTTCTAGCCTGCCTCGACCGATACACGTGACTGTTCTTACTGCTTCTGGACAACCACATGTTTTCCTGGTGTCTAAACCTCTTCGGGTTCAGCTCTATTCCAGTGGTTCCACTTTGATGCACCGGTTTTTGTTAAATCAGCTCTGCCCTGTTAATCTGTTTAGGAAGGGATGATGACTAAGCTCTCCCTCTCTATTTCTCTAACCAAACGAGGGTTTCACTGTTCTATTCCTAAATTCCTGTGCCAAACCTCCCCCCACACTAAGCCCTCTTTTGCAGCTCGGACCCTGAACATCTCCTCACACACCATTCTCCTTAAAGCCCTACACTCTTTTCCTTTATATTCTTTTCCCCACTTGCAAGTCCCCAACACCCTCCACTGCACTGCCCAGTACTTCCCTTCTGAAGTGGACACACCTTGGTTAGAATCTTTTCTCTTTTCAGGTACTAGCCCAGAGACCCTCCATATCCCTTGCATTTTTTCTCATCCAACAAAGCTGCTGCTCCAGTGCACCTCACATATTCACAAAGCGTTTTCTATTTAGGAGATTCAGTTCCCCATGTTTTCTTTAGCCAATTCTAGCACCGTTCGCTGAGTTGAAATTGGGGAATGGGTGGGACAATGTCTCAATAGGACGGACTGGCTACATGTTATTCCGGATATTTTTGATACCTCAGATCATTTGATAACTAAAGTTTGTGCTTCAAAATGATACATTCTGATCTCGTGAAACGTGGAGCAATCATTCAAATTAAATACTCTCCAGTCAACTACCCCGTTTTACCTGTTTAAAAGGCTGACGGTTCATGGCATTTTGTTCAAGATCTTTGACAAGTTAATTCTGCAGTTTTTCCTCGGGCACCTATTGTTACTAAACCTTCCACTATTCTTTCTACGATACCCTCGTCCGCCTGTTATTTCTCTGTTATTGACCTTGCTAACGCTTATTGTTGTATTCCTTTGCACCCCGACTCTCAATTCTGGTTTGCCTTTACTTTCCGAAACCGCCATTGGACATGGACTGTTATGCCTCAGGGATATATTGTAGCCCTTGTGTATTTGGACAAGCTCTTGCTCAAAATTTAAAAGGCTTTTGGCCGGAAAAAGACAGTGTATTGATACAGTATGTGGAATGTTGTGTAGTACTACGGAAGCAGATTGTGCACGGGATACTCAGCAATTGTTATTATTTAGCAGAAAATGGCCACAAAGTTTCTAAAGCAAAATTGCAGTTAGTTCAAACAACTGTGAAAATATTTAGGTCATGACATTTTTTGCGGAACGAGAGCTCTCTCTCTCTCTAGCGACCGTATAAACACCATTCAAAATCTTCCTAGACCAAGACCTGTTACAAAGCAACAGGTTGTGTCTGTATTAGGCATTATAGGATACTGCAGGCAATGGATTTTAAACTTCAATGAAAGAGCACGCTTTTGCAAACTTTAGCGGTCACCCCTGATCTCCCCCTTTCTGGTCAGGTGGCATGGAATGATTAAGCTGGGAAGGCTCTATGTGACTTAAAAAAAAAAAATGCCCTACTGTTTGCGCATGCGTTGGGACTGTTAACTATCTCGTCCATTCACTCTGTTTGTGGGACGAAAAGGGCAGGGCCGTTTGAAGGAATTTGGGGGCCCCAAGCAAAATGGACATGGAGGCCCCCCGCACGCACGCACGCAAAGAAACCACAGCATAGCCATACACTTTAAATTCACTCACACTTTATATAAATAAAAAAGGTTTACAGTGCAAATACTGCTGTTGCATATACTGTGCATAAATAAAAATGTTTAGAGTGCAAATACTGCTGTTGCATATAAAGTGCATAAAATTTGAACATTTTCAACAATTGAACATTTGCAAAAAACACCACTGTACCATAAAATCAAATATACATTAAAAAACTGCACAATAACTAAATCCAACATACTTAAAAACACACACACACATACATACTCACATTAACATTTTTCAGTTCTCTCAAACATGTGCAAATTATCTAAAACTGCTGTTTGCGAGTCTTGTTTTCTGCAAAGGCAATCACAATGTCCTCCATGTCCAAAGACTGGCAAACATCCCGCTCAGTTGACATAAGTGCCAGTCCTGTGAGCCTTTCTTGGCCCACCGTGGACCTCATGTAATTTTTTATCAGCTTCAAAGCTGAAAAGCTCCTCTCACCAGAGGCCACTGACACAGGGAGAGTCAGGAGTAGGCATAAGCGATGCTTAAATTACTTCACAAATCCAGTAGCTTCTCACTGTAAATGTAATTAAGCATGTCAAATGGGGAAGTGGCTACATGGTCTGGAAAAGTGTAAATTGACAGTTAATTAATCTTTAGTCTTTAGCTATGCATTTACTGAATGAGCACTGTGCAGCTGTTCGTCCGACTGTACTGTATTTTATTTTATTTTTCTAAACTGTTTTAATTATTCTTATTTCTTTTTATTATTATTAATTTCTTCTATGTAAAGCACTTTGAATTGCCATTGTGTATGAAATGTGCTATATAAATAAACTTTTTACTGTTAACAAACAATGAAATTATAATTAAATGTTTACTAATTATTAGTAGTGCTGTGAGTCGACTAGCAATGCTTAAAAACATCCCAAGCTAATGTTTGATGCACAGAATTTATTGTGTGGTTTTCCTAAACAGATTATAACAGTGGAATAGTTAGTATAGCATGCTATGCCACTTTCATCAAAACCTATTACAAAGCTATAGCAATGTCATGTCATTTATGTATGATACATAAACATATTTCTGCTAGCCTACCTGCTGCAAAATTGCACCATTTGTACAAGATAAGTAGAGCTATTTTATGTATGTAATTTATCACTTACCACTGTCTTGTTTTTTCTTATCCTCCTCTTCCTTTCTCTTTTGGCTTCCTGAAGCATAATTCCGCTTCATGACTGCCGAGGAAGTTTTGTATTTTGCCGCAGCAGAGATCGCGTGGTTGGCTGGCTGCTGTCAGCAAGGGGGCCCCTTGAGGGGATCCCGATGTCAGCGAGGGCACTTTACTGCATTCACTATCAATGGGGCGCCACACAGTTTGTCGCTGCATTTTATTCTTAACCAGTCGTTGTCTTGGGGCCCCAGGCCAGCTCGGGGCCCCAAGCAATTGCTTGGTTTGCCTGCCTTGTCGCGACGGGCCTGGAAAAGGGGATATATGAATGCATTTTTTACACAACTCCATGGAGAAAAAACAAAGGCTTAGCCTATTTTTTGAAAAATTGGATCCAGTGGCTGTGGGACTTCCAACCTGTCTCAGAGCTGTAGCAGCCACAACAGAGGCCGTGCTAGCCAGTACAGATATAGTGCTCATGAGCCCCCTAGTGGTAAAAGTGCCTCACGCCGTACACTCCATTTTAGTACAGGTTAAAACATCACATCTCATTACTGCTAGGGCAATACACTATCAAAATGTACTCTGTACATTGTCAAAGCGTTACCATGAAAGGTGCTCCACCTTAAATCCAGCTACATTGCTTCCAACTGAAAATCAAGGGGAACCCACAACTGTCATGATAAAATAACTAAGGTTATAAAACCTAGACCAGACCTACAGGAAACACCCTTAGGAACAGGAGAGATATTTTTTGTGGATGGATGTTCTTTATGATTGGAAAATGGAACACCTTCAACCAGCTATGCAGTGGTCAAAGGTGACCACCTGCTGGAAGCAAACCGAATTTCTTCAAGTTTAAGCGCGCAGGCAGCTGAGTTGATAGCTCTCACCTGAGCTTGTCAGTTGTCAGAGGGAAAAATTGTAACTATCTATACTGATTCTAGATATGCTTTTGGAGTCTGCCATGATCATGGGGCATTATGGAAACTCAGGGATTCAAGACCAGTACTGGCAAGCCCATTCAGCATCAAAAAAAACTAAAAGAATCCCTCTTAGAGGCCATAACGAAACCATCAAAGCTAGCGATTATTAAATGTCAAGCTCACACAGGAAAACAGGATCCTGTCAGTAAAGGAAACAAATTAGCTGATCATTTTGCTAAACGGGCTGCGTATAATAACACACCAATCTTTTTATTCCAACAGAGAAATGACCAGGACACTGATAATCAAATTATTTCTTTACAGAATGCAGCCACGACACAGAAAGAAAATGGTCCAAAGAAGGGTCCCTCTCTGATGGAGTCTGGACCCATAAGCAAACTAACAAACCTTTCCTCCCAAAGCTTTTTCCCAGGTATGGAAAAATGCCCATGGCTAGACCATGCTGGAAAAGACGCCATGGTTCAAGATGTTGAAAAATATTGGGAAGCTGTAGGTTTCTCTACATATGCAGAGCAGTTCTGCAGGTGCTGTGCATTATGTCAAAAGTTTAATGTAGGAAAGGGCACCCAGGTAAGTCCGCCATTACACCTAACCTAATGGGTCCATTCGAACACCTTCAAATGGACTTCATTGAATTAACACCATCAAAGGGGTACCGATACTGTTTAGTAACTGTTGATGTGTTCTCGATGGGTGGAAGCTTTCCCTTCCAAACATGCAGATGCCAAACTGTGGCAAAAGCTTTGATAAAGGAAATCATTCCAAGATGGGGAATACCACAGAAATTACAAACTGATAATGGCACACATTTGAACCACCTTGCTCCAGATAAATGTGCATCATTATTGCAAATACCACCCCAGAGTGGAGGTATTGTGGAACGATGCAATGGTACCTTGCAATCTAAATTGGCTAAAATCTGTGAGCAAACAAATTTAACTTGGCCTGATGCTCTGCCTCTGGCCTTGATGGGATTAAGGGGAAGAACACATGGCAGTTAGGGCTGTCGCCATTGAAATTCTGACCGGATGGCCCATGCCAGTCGGCATGGTCATAGGTAATGTTACACTGCATACTGTGGACAATGATCTTCTTTCCAGTCTTACAGGTCTCCGAGCTTCTCTGAAGGAAGTCCACGAGCAGGTGAATCAGGCCTGGAGAACTAGTCCTCCATTAAAGGACTCCCGATTCCATTAGGAACCTGGATTCTGGCTAGAGATACTCGAAGGAAACATTGGCATCACCCTCGGTGGAGAGGACCGTTCCAAGTTCTGCTGTCGACACCACACGCTGTTAAAGTTGAGGGACTGCCTGCTTGGATTCACATCTCACATTGCAAAAGATGGCACCCTTGATTGTGGTCCTACTATGTCTTTCCATCCCCTTGTCGACTGCTCTGGTCACCTTGACTTTTCCTTTCGGAATCACCACATCAGTTCAGGTGGATTTCTGTTCTATTATTGACTGTGGGACTGATCGACAAATCCAGTGGAACTGGTCTGACAAATATGTGTGTGTAACTGTTACAAACTCTGGATTCAGAAGTAACTGTGACATGTGGGACTGGGTTTTGGCTAATACTGGAACTGATGACTGGGGTTTATCAACCCTATAAGGCCCAGAAGTATGGTCTGAAATATCGTTTTCTATTATAAAAGGACATGCCCCTCATGAATGTGCCGAATACCATTGTAACCCTTTGATCATTACTCTGAAGAACCCTTCTTTACATGATTCAGGAACCTGTATTTTAGGGGCATATGTATCTGGAATAGATCCTCTAGGGAGATTTCAAATTAAGGTTGAGAACCCTGTTACTAACACCTCCCATTTCCCCACACACACACACTCTCTCCTACCCCTGGTCCAAACCCGCCCCCTGTCAAGGTCATGAATATTTCCACCTCTTCTTCTACTTTTTCGATTGAAATTGGGTATGGGGATCAGAACCGTTGGCTGCAATGGGTATTATATTCGGCTAGACAAGTGAATCAATCTGATTGCTATGCATGTGCTATAGCTAGGCCACATTTGGCCACTGTCCCTTTTCCTCTTTCTAACATATCTGATCCTACTGGCCTTCCTTGCCTACTTGCCCTTTTTATCTCTTCCTCTATTCCAATCGACTCTAATTACATTACACTTTCCCTTCTTTTCCCCTACTCTTCCCATGACTCCCCCGATATTCCTTTATACCTGTTTTTTTAGAAACCTCACTTCCTCTCTTGGCACTAATGTTGGTAATATCCCATCCTCTTTTGTTTCCAAACTTTTCCGATTAATTCTTCCTCTTTAGCTTCCAAATTATCAATTTTTCTGATTACTCAGAATACTGATATTTGGTGGATGTGCCATAGGTCTAAATTGCTTGACATCCTTCCACCTGACTGGACTGGCACTTCTGCTTTAATACAATTTGTTATGCCTTTCCTTTTTCCCTTTAACTGCCTTCCATGTGTCGACCATGTTTGGCGACATGTCAACCCCATTCTGTGGACCCTTCCCAGTTTTCCCTACATGGCCCTGGGGTGTATTTTGATTCCATTCGAGTCCCTCGTGGAGTCCCTGATAAGTTCAAGGCAAGGGACCAAGTTGTTGCTGAATTTGAGTCTATTTTTCCTCAGGTTACTATAAACAAAAATGTAGATTGGATTAATTACCTCTATTACAATCAACAAAGATTCTTAAATTTTACTAAGAAGCTGTTGAAGGTATCCATGAGCAACTTGATAAAACATCCCTCATGACCTGGCAAAATCTGGCTTTAGATATGCTCTTGGCTGAGAAAGGAGGCGTTTGTGCTATGTTTGGTGATGCATGCTGTACCTATATCCCTAATAATACAGCTCCTGATGGATCAATCACCCGTGCTTTAGCTGATTTGACATGAACTAGCTACTAATTCTGGCATTTCTAATCCTTGGGACAAATGGTTTATGTCCACTTTTGGGTCCTGGGGCCAATGGCTTAAATCAGTTTTCATCTCTCTTACGGTTGCTTTAATTGTTCTCCTGCTTGTAGCTTGCTGTATTGTTCCTTGATAAGATACATTGTATCCAAGTATTTTACTGCCTCAATGGCAAAGGCTTATTTTTACACAAAGAAAAATGCTTCAGATCAGCACAGCCACCCCACACTCCTCCGCCCACTCCACTCCATCCTCCTCTCCTACCCTTTCCTACTCAACTCTCCCCTGATCAAATATTTTTGTTTGCTAAAAAAGGGGGGAATGTGGAAGACGAATGTTCTCTTCGTTCCCTTGTACTAATTCATGTCTGAGAAGTAAGCTTTACAAAACCATGTAATAACATGCTTTGTTTTAAAACAGAAAAATGTTTGTGCAAAGGACTCAAGGTCTGAGCATTCCACACATGAGTCTGCCTTATCAAGTTTTCCCTTAGCTTACATCTGAACGCCATAACAAAAGGGGCCAAGAAATCAAGTTGCATAAGGGGCGTTGAAGGGGCTCAAGGATTGTGTATAATAAAGTGTTGACTGTTACATTTTATAATGATATTAAATCACGCATTCTAGGGGTATAAAACTGGACCCCACCCAACAGACGGGGTTCAGAAGAGCCCTGACGCTGTCATGTATATTTGATTGTCTGCTTTTTTGAAACGCTTCTCACCGTGACTCTGAAAATAAAGCTGCTTAAAAACCACACCTGCTGTCTGGTCTGAAACCTTCGTCCACATTGACAATGGCTTGAAACTCATGTGAGTGTTGCAGACCTTTTTTTGATTTTATTAAAATCAAATAGCATTCCATACAAATAACTCAAGTTTTACAAAAAAGGGTTTGAAACAAATCAACCCACACCCCTGAGAAAGAGAGCTGGGCCAGCAGAGTCAAACT
Organism: Polypterus senegalus; assembly: GCF_016835505.1. Classification (NCBI taxonomy): domain Eukaryota; kingdom Metazoa; phylum Chordata; class Cladistia; order Polypteriformes; family Polypteridae; genus Polypterus; species Polypterus senegalus. The sequence goes on along the minus strand of NW_024380554.1, from coordinate 22,462 downwards.
TAAAGCTAGTAAGAAAATATAAATAGATAAATTAATAAATAAAGATAAATGGAGTAAAAGAGGGGAGAGAACCTGCTTCCTCAATTTAAATGCTTATTCTAAAATGTTATTGATTAGATCCTGCCAGGTTTGAAAAAGGTTTGTACAGATCCTCTAAGTGCGAATTAGATTTTTTCCAGTTTCAAGCAGTATAGAACATCAGTTACCCACTAACTTTAAACAGGAGCGTTAGGATTTTTCCAGTTGACCAAGATAAGTGTACGTGCCATAGTTTAGTAAAGGTGATTACAGTTTGTTAGTCCTTCTCCACTTTAAGCCCATCTGGAAGAACACCAAACACAGCTGTTAATGGGTTAGGAGGGACTGTGACACCAAGGCTGTCTGAGAGGCATTTAAAGATTTTGGTCCAGAATGATGTTAATTTGGTGCAGGCCTAAAACATGTGACCCAGTGAGGCTGGAGCCGTATTGCAGCGCTCGAGGTTGGATCTTGCCCTGGAAACAATTTGGACAATTTTAAACGAGACAGATGCAATCAATATATAATTTTGAGTTGAATAATTCTATTGAATAATTCTATGCTTTGCACATATGGAGCTTGAGTGAATTCTGTGTATTGCTACCTACTGACTCCCTTTCTGAGATACTGAGTGAGAGATCCTTTTCCCACTGTCCTCTGGGATCTTTGAAAGGGAGGTACTGTAAAAAGGTTTTATATATTATGGAACTGCTATCCAGTCCTCAAGACTGATCAATATTTTTTCCGGCATATAGGTGGAAGGTGAGGAAAATTAGGCAGGATCTGTTTAACAAAGTTTTTAATTTGAAGGTAGTAAAAGAAATGTGTTGCTGGAAAGTTCATTTTGGAGTGTAATTGTTTGTAGGATTCAAAGACGTTGCAGATCTAATCCAAACATATCCATTTAGCCCCTTAGTAAGATGTTTGACCTTTCTTCATTTGTGACTTGGCCCCTCAATAATTACTCCTATACATATGGAAAATGTTACATTTCCTGTCACTTTCATGTGGTATGCTCGTCCAGTTACCCTATGACATGAACAATTATCATTAGGGGTGTAACAATTTCCCCAAATCTATGGTTCAGTTCAGAATTAGATTTTTGATCTACAGTTTGATTCATACCTCAAGTTTTCTTTTCTTTTTCTTTAGAAAAGAACAAATTATTGGGTTTTATTAAATCATTGACAATCAGAAACACTAACAAGAACACCAATGAACATGGAAAATGAACACTACATAGATTAACTATGTAAACATACATAAATGCGTAACAATTCCCTTAAGACCAGTCTAAGTAAACACAAATAAATTAAAAAATATAAAAACCCAGTTAGAAACAAACACTGGTTGGTGCATTCAGTTAACCACACATTTTTGTGGAAATGATTCAATTAAGTTTTAAAAATTTACCAAGAACACTATCATTTCTACACTCTCAGTGAGAGGCTTGCTCTTTGTGCTATGACAATGCCACCTGCACTAGACAAAAAACCTCTCACTGCAAACAAAGGAAAGGGCAGAGATTTAAAATATGGGTCACGTGCAGTGCTCACATGAAGAAACTGATTAAATGTTGATCAGTCGGGGTATGTGTTGTTGAAGTCAGATGCAATGGTAGATTTGACGTCTTTCGCAACTGCTGAATCAGAGTCGCTCTGCATCATGGATGTCAGGAATGTGTGGTTGTTACATTATCATTATCTTTATTGTTAAAACTGTTGCCAGCTGCTCAGTGCTCAATAGAGTTGTCACCATGTTCAGTTCTTTGACTGCATTAACTATATCCTCAGATATTTTTGCATCTTCATCAGAATAAGGAACAATATCCTTAATGTTCCTCTTAATACTTCTCTCTCTAAGTGCTGAGACGACAGCAGCCTGCTGTTACAAGTTGGACTCAATTATGTCATGGTCTGAGTTCCATCTAGTGGGAACATCCTTAATAAGCTTGTGTTAAGGAAGCCAGAGCATCTCATTTATCCTTTAACTGCTACAGCAGCAGTGCTGTGCTATGATGGAAACAAGTGACCACTTTTCTCACTGTCTAGAGGCTGAGCTATCTGGTTACTGCACATTTCCTTCAGATATGCCAGGGTATGTGTCGTTAAATGTCCAGCCGCTTCAACTCCATTCACAATGCTCTTGCCGTTATCAGTTGTCACAAGATTGGCGGCATTTGGTCCATCCAAGTGCATGCTCTAGTATAGTTTATTGGACAAGCCCTGTTAGATTTCAGATACAGACGGCTGTCACTGTCCTGCTCCACTGACAGACTGAGGAGATCGTTCCTCCCCCACACTATGCGACTCTACAATTACACCCGAGGGGGTAAACGTTAACATTATACAAAGTTATTGTCCATTCTACCTGCATTTTTATCACTCTTTAATTTTATATATATATATATATATATATATATATATATATATATATATATATATATATATATATATATATATATATATATATATATATATTTATCAGTATGCTGCTGCTGGAGTATGTGAATTTCCCCTTGGGATTAATAAAGTATCTATCTATCTATCTATCTATCTATCTATCCGTGAAACGTCATTGGTTTTTGAGGTTTAATTATCATTTCTGACAGGGGAGACTGAACTTGATGCAATACCTGTCTTGTTCGCCTTACAGGTATGGAGGAAAGAGCTCCTCATGCATTTGTTGTATATTTTCATGGTTTTACTTTAAAGTTATTGCATTATGCTCCAAAAGCGTACTGCAAGTCCATTGGGATTTAAGCCCAAGCATGCAGTCAGTAACGCGGCTTAGTGTGAAAATAAAGGCGTTAGACAAACTTCATGCCGGTGTCAGCATGAAATGAATATCTGCCATTAGTCTGGTTTTACGGTTAACGTGGTAATGACGCTAAATTTTAAACATCAATTTGTCCGGGCTATGCTCACATAAACCGAATCCCTTAAGGATTAAGCAGTGCACAAAGCGGGTTTTAAAGCTGCCGATTCCTGCACAATCTCTAACATCATCTGCCGGCCATGCAGGACAGGTCTCGGAGTCTTACAACAGCAACAATACATATATATTTTTTTAATTTAAATGTTAGTACAAAACATCACAGAATTCTAGGGAATGACTAGCGATAATTTTTTTTGTATGTTACCAATTGAATTTTTCTTTACAGCATTTTATGCGTTATTTCAGGATTGCAGTTTTATGAAAAGGGCATATGTTAAAATTACTGTTTTCTTATAAAGAATTCCACAAAGAAAAATGTATTTTGAGCAATCTCTAGCAAAAGATTACAGCTTTTTATTGGTCATTGGACAGTTGCACCTGGTGAAAAAAAATTGGGCAGGAGCACAGTTTTTGGGAGGACAAACTGAAGCAGCACTTATCTATTGTATAGTGCCTTTCACATCTGTCTACAGGTATCTATCTGGTGTGGCCCCGGCCGGGGCTGGAGCCCGCCGGACGCCAGGAGGACGTGAGGAGGGCTTGTGCCTCCTCCAGACCGCGAGGCGTCCGCCCTGGTTCTATTGGGAGCCACGGGTCGAGGGCATGGAAGCCCTACCCTGTAGGGGCCCGTGGTTACCGCCAGGCGGCGCCCGATGCCGGTTCATCCCGTGGCCCTCGGCCGGGATGGAGCCCGGCCGGGACGCCTTAGAGGACCGGAGGAGGGCGTGTGCCTCCTCCAGAACGAGTGGGGGCGTCCGTCCTGGTTAGACAGGGGGCCTCGGGTACAGGGCTTGGAAGCCCAGCCCTGTAGGGACCCGTGGCCACCGCCAGGCGGCGCCCCAGTGCCTGTTTATTCCGGGAGCCCGCACTTCCGCCACACCAGGAAGTGCCGGGGAAGACGACCGGCGAGAAACAGATGGCTTCGGTGCACGGCGGCACTTCCGCCACACAGGGGTGTGGCCGCTGTTAAGTGCCGGAAGCAGCTGGAGCCCATCCGCTCCCCATAAAGGGGCCGCCTCCAGTCGGTGGTGGAAGTCGGGAGGCAGAAGGACTGAGCTGGAGAGAGGGACGGAGGCGGCCAGGACAAAGGCAAAGAGACTGTGGGCCCTGGACTTTGGGGGAATCAGTGCAAGAGGCACTGGGGGTGCACGTGAGCACAACCTTTGTAAATAGTGTAAATAAAGTGTGTTGGGTGAAAACATGTCGTCCGTCTGTCTGTGCTGGGACCAGCGTTCACACTGGTCATTCCATATGCTCTCATGGTCCTCATCATAGTGTCAATGCACATCTTGGCCTGTCAAGTACCAAACCCATAAGACAAATCCAGGCTAAAAAGTATTACACCCTTTCCACCATGCTGCCCAATCTGATACCAGCTTTCACATTTTTATTGTGCTCCATAACTTCAGTCCGTGACATCCACAGACCATTTAATTTTTCCCATAACTTCCCTATAGAACTGGAATGGAACAGGTGCACCTCCCACCCAAATTATACACTAGATCTGTCTCTAAATTGCCCAGTCCTCTGCCAGCTTGCCCAGTTCACCATTATGCCAAAACCCATGCCATAATGCCCGCACACCACCTCTATAATCTTCAGATAACATGGACTTCTGTCTGTCCTATAACACATCCATAGCAGAAGTCCAATACAAATCTTACTGTGCCTCTGCTAACAGAGTGCCAAATCCTTGGCCATTTCCATAGTATTTAATAAATCCACATCATACAATCACTCGTCCTCTGATTTTTCTAAAGTCTCCCATCCCAGTTTATCATTTAGCACACCCACAGAGTCATTGCACCCTAATTTTATTCTACACTTCCTGCCAGTCTGCCCATTCCTACTCATTTTTGCCAGGCTTACCTCACCAGGTCAGAAATTCACATTGTAAGATCCGCTGGCACCCCAAACCTGTCTTTTATTAAACCCACAGGACAAGTCCAACCTAAATCTTATTCGGTCTCTATGATCAGGATAACTATATTTCCTTGAACTTAAATTTTGCCCTCATTTCCTTCAGGCCTGAAGATTTCTCAATTACTTTCTGATTAAACTGAGCCGGACAAAAAAATTAATCTCATACTATTGTCTAGATGTGTGTTGTCCAACCTGTAGTTGCATCTTTTCCAGTTACCCAAAATCGAACGGTTACTAAGTTGGTAAGGTAGGATCCAGCATGAGACCAACATGTACAAAATAAATTTCTCAGTCGAATAAAGATCATTTAAAAAAAAAAGACTTCAGTGAAGATGCAACGCAAAACAGCTCACACAAAAATAGAGAATATAAAGTTAGTACACATGAAAAATAAAAGGCAAAAAAAAAAAGTTTCTCCTAAAAATTAGCTTTTTTAAAAATAAAAAAAACTTCAGTTATTTTCTATACTTAATGGTTGTGTTATTTCTTTATGCTTTACTTAATACACCGAATATGTTCCATACGTACGGCATGGACAATACTATACGTTATGTCACGTCACGGTTTGAAACAGTATGCCCTCCATGCCTTAAAGACTGCAAGGCAGATCATAAAACCAGGACAAATCGGGTTAGACAAAAAATAATTACAATATTCATACGATTTCAGTTTCACTTGTGGGAGTTATAATGGATCCTTCTCAGACTATGCACTAATATATAGGCAAACATTTTAGAAAATACTTCTATCAATTTAACATAAACTAAATAAGTAACAAATCGCTCTTAAACAAGCTTTTTTCTGCAGTGGTACACTATCTGTAACCAAAATATCCCATAAGGCACAAGGTACTTGTGTGGGAAAAATTCAGTGTGTAAGTTTGTCCTCGATCACTTGCCTGCAGCTGAATTCTTAAGTCAGGTAGGGTCAGGTTCAAACTCCTTTATCTTCTTTTTTTTCCTTCAATGTGAACGATTTATGAAGGGGTGTTTCATTAAAGAAATAAACAAAAGTTTCTTTGATTTCTTAAGTTGCCATCTTCCTAAGGTTGCGCTTTGCTCATCTGTGCTATGTTAATGGCGAGTGTGAACTGTGAACCACTGAAATGAACATGAAATAGTCCATCGACAATTGCCCAATAAATTCAGAAAAAAAAAATAACACACACACACACACATAATACTTATTCACTGCCAATAAAGTGGGAGTGTCTACGGCACAGGGAGTGGCGTTTTTCGGAAAAATCTGAAAGCAACTAATTAAAGGCCAGCCTCAGGTCACTTGTTTGCCAAAAAATCAAGGACTTACACTTTTATCTGGTCGGTGCCCTTCACTCAGGAAATATAGGTATTCTCACAGAAAATAAAGAAATACAAGTCAGAATCCATTTTTAATGGATGTTGACATGTGCAAATACACAAAAGTGCCTGGTGTCAGCACAATTTATTTCATGATTACTTTTCATTATTTAATTGAAGTAGAGTTTTTCAAAATATTTTTGGTGCGACCCAATGCCCCGCATTACAAACTACCTCTATTGCCAGAACAAAATCCCATATTTCCCTTAGGTCTAATGTATTAACATTTCAAATGTCAACTTTCGTGCCTTTTCCTAGGAATGTAATCCCTGTGAAAGCTGAAGATTGACTATTTACAAAATGTACAGCTTGCGATAACTTTAAACAGGATAATACTTTCATGATTTATATGTGTTACAGTATTAATTGTGAAATATGAAACGAGTTTTGCAACATAGACTGCAGCTAAAATCTGGGGGTGTCATGGTTCCGAAAGATGAGACCGTGGACGTTAGAATCGAGGTTTCAGTCTCTCACTACAGCGGCTCTCCTGTTCCCACATCCCAGTGCCAACACCATTGTTTCTGCAGTAACTGTATCGCTTTTGTCAGACATGGCAAATGCACTCTGTGCTCAGGGAAGATGCTTAAGTGAACTCTATTTCAAAATATGTATAGCTATTTCAGAGTCAGAATTATCTCCTGCACTAACCAATCAATCATTCAACATTTATTTATATAGCACATTTTCATACAAAAAAATGTAGCTCAAAGTGCTTTACAAAATGAAGAATAGAAAAATAGAAGACACAATAAAAAATAAACATAAGTCAACATTAATTAACATAGAATAAGTAAGGTCCGATGGCCAGGGTGGACAGAAAAAACAAAGAAAAAACTCCAAAGGCTGGAGAAAAAAAATAAAATCTGTAGTGATTCCAGACCAAGAGACCGCCCAGTCCCCTCTGGGTAACATTAGTCATTGCCAGAATACTGAAAGGGTAAGAAATGGTATTGGCTTTCTCAGAGTAATTATGCCTTCCACCTTTTCTATTTTCGCTTATGAAAGATGCCTTTAAAGGCAGTTGTTCTCCATCATAAGACTTTTAGAACATGAACATGCATTAATGTTTGCATACATTTGTGTTTAACAATGCAATGTCAAAACCGGACAAGTCTGTTTGTCCTTAGCAGAAGTAATCAAGGTATAAACTTCATCTCATCCTCACGATTATGGCCTAATTAATGTAATCAAACATGGATGGATGCTAAGCCTGACACATTCTAAGCAAACTAAATTACTACCATACATAGTTTCTCCAGAGAGACAAGCTCACATGCAAAAAGACTGTTACAGTTGTGCTTGAAAGTTTGTGAACCCTTTAGAATTTTCTATATTTCTGCATAAATAGGACCTAAAACATCATCAGATTTTCACTCAAGTCCTAAAAGTAGATAAAGAGAAACCAGTTAAACAAATGAGACAAAAATATTATACTTGGTCATTTATTTATTGAGGAAAATGATTGAATATTACATATTTGTGAGTGGCAAAATTATGTGAACCTTTGCTTTCAGTATCTGGTGTGACCCCCCCTTTGCAGCAATAACTGCAACTAAACATTTCTGGTAACTTTTTCCTGCACACAGGCTTGGAGGAATTTTATCCCATTCCTCCGTACAGAACAGCTTCAACTCTGGGATGTTGGTGGGTTTCCTCACATTAACTTCAGGTCCTTCCACAACATTTTGATTGGATTAAGGTCAGGACTTTGACTTGGCCATTCCAAAACATTAACTTTATTCTTCTTTAACCATTCTTTGGTAGAACGCCTTGAGTGCTTAGGGTTGTTGTCTTGCTGCATGACCCACCTTCTCTTAAGATTCAGTTCATGGACAGGTGTCCTGACATTTTCCTTTAGAATTCTCTGATATAATTCAGAATTCATTGTTCCATCAATGAAGGCAAGCCGTCCTGGCCCAGATGCAGCAAAACAGGCCCAAACCATGATACTACCACCACCATGTTTCACAGATGGGATAAGGTTCTTATTCTTGACTGCAGTGTTTTCTTTTCTCCAAACAAAGCGTTTCATTTAAACCAAAAAGTTTTATTTTGGTCTCATTCGTCAACAAAACATTCTTCCAATAGCCTTCTGGTTTGTCCATGTAATCTTTAGCAAACTGCAGACAAGCAGCAAAGTTTTTTTTGGAGAGCACTGGCTTTCTCCTTGCAACCCTGCCATGCACATCATTGTTGTTCAGTGTTCTTCTGATGGTGGACTCATGAACATGAACATTGGCCAATGTGAGAGAGGCCTTCAGTTGCTTAGAAGTTACCCTGGAATCCTTTGTGACCTCGCCGACTATTACACGCCTTGCTGTTGGAGTGATCTTTGTTGGTCGACCACTCCTGGGGAGGGTAACAATGGTCTTAAATTTCCTCCATTTGTACACAATCTGTCTGACTGTGGATTGGTGGAGTCCAAACTCTTTAGAGATGGTTTTCTAACCTTTACCAGCCTGATGAGCATCAACAACTCTTTTTCTGAGGTCCTCAGAAATCTCCTTTGTTCGTGCCATGATACACTTCCACATACATGTGTTGTGAAGAGCAGACTGATAGTTTCCTGTTCTTTAAATAACACAGGGAGCCCACTCACACCTGATTGTCATCCCATTGATTGAAAACACCTGACTCTAATTTCACCTTCATACTAACTGCTAATCCTAGAGGTTCACATACTTTTGCCACTCACAAATATGCAATATTTGATCATTTTCCTCAATAAATAAATGACCAAGTATACTATTTTTGTCTCATTTGTTTAACTGGTTTCTCTTTATCTACTTTTAGGACTTGAGTGAAAATCTGATGATGTTTTAGGTCCTATTTATGCAGAAATATAGAAAATTCTAAAGGGTTCACAAACTTTCAAGCACAACTGTATAACTGTTCACTTTTTTACTCAAGGTAATTCCAAGCAGGACAGCAAATATCATAACTACAACTGAGAGGTACAGAGGGACTTCACACATGTAAATTCTTTTCCTAAATAAATACTCAGAGTTCCATTTCTCTTAAATACTATCTTTGACATATAAACGTCCCCATTACCTTACAGAACTTTTTAAGTTTGTGTATAACTTTGCATATGAATTTGATTCTTCTATGAGCTCTGAAAAGGTTTCTAATAAATGGACAAAACCAAAATCTTTATATCAGGCAAACTAGCAGAAGTCTAACAGATCAAGAATAACACATTCACATTAAGGTTCTGTATGCTTTTAAAATCAGGAACTCATTGGTGTTTTGCACATAATCATCATTATTATTATTATTGTGGTCATTTATGAAGCCTGATATGGATCTATGGTAAATGAAAGATTCTTTCTGGAAGCTTCATGTGGATTTTTGTTTTGTGAACCAAAAAATGATTCCCCTATGTCACTGCTCTAAAGGAAGCACTGTGGCACCTTTATTTTTAAGAGTGTAGATGTGGTCCAGATGAACACGGGGCAGTGATTCTGACCTATGAGGAACCATGAAAGTAAGCATATGCAAGAGGTGGTGGAGCTGCATCAAAGAAGCTGGTCTGAAAATCAAACGCCACTTCAACTAGGAGAAAAGAAGAAAATGGTGGGTGCACTTAAGGGAACCTCATGAAGATAACACTTTAGTCACAGATGTTCGAGTAGCTCACCCGGTGTTTCTCGAGCTGGACTGGGAGTAAGGTTGGAAATACTCTGGCATTTACTGAGGCATACACTAGAAGTTAGTCAGGGTCTCAGTCACAATTGTGCTAATAAACGTTCAGTCAGAGGAGCCATTAACTGTTCCTTGTGTCTGTTTATCAGTCCTACTTCCACCACTCCTTAGGTTGTTACAGTACTATATGCTTCAGATATGGTATACCATATCTTTAACCTCTACACAATACAATACAGTTTATTTTTGTATAGCCCAAAATCACACAGGAAGTGCCGCAATGGGCTTTAACAGGCCCTGCCTCTTGACAGCCCCCCAGCCTTGACTCTCTGAGAAGACAAGGAAAAACTCCCAAAAACCTCGTAGGTAAAATGGAAGAAACCTTGGGAAAGGCAGTTCAAAGAGAGACCCCTTTCCAGGTAGGTTGGGCGTACAGTGGGTGTCAAAAGAAGGGGGTCAATACAATACACACAACACAAAAGAAAGGTGACAGGAATTTGGTTTAGCTGCACATTTTAATATACTAGCCAATGAATCTAAACTTGAAATATATAAGTAATTTAATCATCTCATATTTCCAATATATACTTGGCATGTTTTGGATGCTCAAATAATTATTTACCTGTTAGATCTATCTAAAGAGAACTATGGAGAAACAGGACAAAAGTCAACTCACACAGCTAGGACTCCAAAGCAAATCACAAATGTAATCTTGTCATTTTTCATCACCTTAAAAAATGTTGACAGGCCTGAACAATTGCAATATTAATCCATTTTCTGGAGCCACTCATTACACTACAGGTTCCGTAAGCTTAGCAGAACTGCATCAAATTCACAATGGAGTCGACGATCAGTCTAAGGCAGGGTGTTAAACTCCAGGCCTGGAGGGGGGCAGTGGCTGCAGGTTTTCATTCAAACATTTTCCTAATCAGTGACAAGTTTACACTGTTCATTAAATTTTTTTCCCCCTTCATTTTAATAGCCCAGTTTTTAAGGATTCTGGACTCTGAATTGATTCTTTTCTTCTTTAAATGACAGCTAATCAGAAATGAGACATGAAACAAGACAATAGACAACCAGCTAAATTGGAACTTCAAACCCCAACCAATTTCACTCCAATTACTTTCTTAATGAGAAGCTGATTTTTGCTGTTAATTAAACTCATTATTTAAATCCATGGCTTGTTGTTGCTCTCATTCTGTCACACTAGACATTTCCAAAACTGTTGATTTTGTGTTTTTTCTAAGAACACAGTCAAAATGTTTTGTTGACCAAACAGATGAACCTTACTGAGACCTTCACCTTTCTTTATTTTCAGATATTGTGTGATGGGCACAGATGAGCTGGTCATGCAGCAGCGCGTTTTGTGTCTCACTATTATTTGGCTGCTAATTAAGGAAAAAGAAACAACAAAGGGGCCCGAGTCCGTCCATCCATCCATCCATTATCCTACCCGCTATACCCTAACTACAGGCTCACAGGGGTCTGCTGGAGCCAATCCCTGCCAACACAGGGTGCAAGGCAGGAAACAAACCCTGAGCAGGGCGCCAGCCCACCGCAGTGGGCCCCAGTCAAGTCAATTAAAATTCACGCAAAAGAATTTAATTCGTAGCTAAAACTGGTCACTAATTAAGATGATGGTTTGAATGAAAACCTGCAGTCACTGCACCCCTCTAGGACCGGAGTTAGACACCCGAGGTCAAAGCGCCTGCCCGGGGGAACAGTTTCCAACCCACATTTCCAAGCAAATAAATAAACAAACAACATGAGCCATCGGTTTTTAGACATGGCAACAAGTGGACACGCATCCGTCCATTTTCACAAGCCCACTTTTTCCCCGCTACACGATCGCAATGAGATGCCATTCCAATAGCAACAGATGCAGGAAATTGACTCTAATCAACATACTGAGAAAGGAACCGTTAATTGCCGACGGTCTACATATTAAAGGTTTGATTTTTAATTACACGTTGGTGGGTTACAGCATGTTTTGGCACACTGTAAACGCCTTTGAGCACTAAGAAAAGGAATATCCTTTATCTGGATTATAAACTACCCTATTTAGATTCATTTTTGACTTACCTTAAAGTGTGTTGTCGATTCCGTCTTTGCTTCGTTTGGGTAAATCTTAATGGAAACAAGAAGAAGTCCGTTTTCTCCTTCTTTATATAATAGGCGTGACTAGAAAATGATGCCCTGGCCAAAGGCTTCCTTCTTCACTTTCTTTATGCAGATCTTGCACGAGGAGATTTACTTATTAGATATCACAAGATAAAAATTAAACAACGGTAGCAAAGTCATAAATGCTGGACAGGTGCGGCAGGCGTACTTTCATATTAAAAGAAACAAGAAAATGAAGTTACTCCCTCGGATTCGTATGTATTAAAGGATCAGGAGATGCAGTTATTTTTAGTTGCTGGCTGCTGTAAAAAATATTCATAATTGAGTCTCTGATCTGTGTCGTAAATTTAAAACGTAAGTATCCGCCTCCGTATAGCGTAGTTTGGGAAGAAAACATCCATAAACCTTCCTCATCCTTGTTCTACTGATTTTGTCGGACCACATTAGGAAGCACTATAGCGGTGCATTTATATCACATGACCTAGTAAAGTATTCAGCTGGGAATTCTTGACTGCTCTTTAAGTATTTTTTATTGTACCAAAAGGTGTCGTATTTCGCCTCTCATGCTAAAAGTTGCAATCAGTAGCATTAATCCTTCCAGTGTTGAGGTACAGTTTTATAATCCTTATTTCTTTCAAAGGCGCGGTGAATAGGATCTTAGGTCGGCATCACTAGTGTAGGTCAGTACCAAGTCTTGAGAGTCCACTACAGGGCAGCCTGGGACCATATTTGTGTAATCATAGTTTGGAGGAGGTGAGAGGAGAAAAGGGAAAAAAAAAGTTAAGACACTGAGCTCGGAACCCAGTTTTCTGGAACTAAAACCGCTAACCCAGTCTTAAGTTTAGCATTAATTACCTCGTATCTTCGCCGTTTATTTTTCAATGTTTCTAAACGCATGCTGTAAATTTCCGAATCATGAGCTTTTTTAAAAAAAAAATTACATTAACTGTTTAAAGTGTGCTACGAAAGTAAAGACTTAAAAAAAGAAATTCAGATTTGCTGCCTGAAAAATGAAATTTTATTTAAAATACTATGGATGTGGTGAGAGAGGACATGCAGGTGATGGGTGTAACAGAACAAGATACAGAGGACAGAGAGATATGGAAGGAAATGATCTGCTGTGGCGACCCCTAACGGGAGTAGCCGAAAGAAGAAGAAGAAGAAGCAATGTTCTTTGTTCAGGATTCATTTTATGCATATTGGTTATTCATTTTGGTTGTTTAATTCGTTTTAAAAGTTATTTTATCAACTCTTCCAAAATTTGAATAGTTTAGGAAAGAAAATCACATTTTGCACAGTAGATATTATAATTGAAATCAAATGAAAATCCAAAGTCAAACAGGTGCAGCCCTGGTTAGATTTGATAGCATGAAAATGTTGCTGTTCAAACATCTATACATTTTATGTGCTAGCCCATCCAGAGCAGAGCCACATGATAATGGAGCCCATCTTATCAGTCATCAGGTACAAGGCAGGATAATCCCTGAACAGGACACTACTCCATCACAGTGTGAACACACACAATTCAGCCAATTTAGCACTGGGCAGAATGGTGGCGCAGTGGTAGCACTGTCGCCTCACAGTAAGGAGACCTGGGTTCACTTCCTGGGTCCTCCCTGCGTGGAGTTTGTATGTTCTTCCCGTGGCTGCATGGGTTTCCTCCGGGTGCTCCGGTTTCCTCCCACAGTACAAATACATGCCAGTTAGATGCATTGTCAATCCTAAATTGTCCCCAGTGTGTGCTTGGTGTGTGTGGGTGTGGGCCCTGCATTGGGCTGACACCCTGCCCGGGATTTGTTCCTGCCTGTTTGCTGGGATTGGCTTCAGCAGACTCCCGTGACCCAGAGTTAGGATATAGCGGGTTGGATAATGACTGACTGATAATTCGCCTAACCTGCATGCCTTTGTACTGAGGAAGGAAACTGGAGTATCTGGAGGAAATCCACACGAAAATGGGGAGAATATGCAAACTCAACACAGGGAGCAAATGTGCAAACCAGTCTTCTTGTTGCGAGGCAGCAGCTTTGCCACTATGCCACTGTGCTGCCCGAAAAGTTTACTTTGATATGGTAAATTATTATAATTGTTATTAGCGCTATCTTCTCTGTAATTCTGTGTTACTTTACTCTGTAAAGGTAACTGGTTTGTTAAAGAAATACAGTAGCTGTGCGGTGGCACAATCTTGCGCTAATTAGCATTGCTGTCTTTCTACTTTAACCCACTTATTTGAAATTTGAGTGGAGTTTACATGTACTACCTGTGTCTGCTAAACTTTTCTCTGGGTATGTTGGTTTCTTCCAATAGGTAAAAAAATATTCTATATCAGATTAATTTTTAACTCCAAAATTGACCCCGTAGGCATATGTTACTGAGCCTGAATGGTAAATCATCTAGAGAATTTTTGTGCCTTGTGCTTGATACTGCTGGGAATGGCTTCTGCTTTTTGGCACTCTGTACTAGAATAAGGATCTGTCCATTTTATGTACAAGTTCAGTTACAGGTCATAGTCACTGAAGTTGGTCATGGCAGCATTGGGTAAAACAAAATTCTATACAATGCGCCATTTCATCACACCACATACTCACGCTTACTTATACTGGCCAGTTTAAATGTCACCAGTTAACTTAACAGATATGTCTTTAGGGGTGGGAGATGAATTGGAACACACACACAAAATAAAATAGACACCGGGAAAACATGCAATCAGACATTTTCCAGGCCAGGGTTCAAACCCAGAACTACTGACCTGAGAGCCAAGCAGCAGACACGTTCACACTGAGCCAGATCAGATGAAAAGCAAGCAATATAACACCATTGTGCAGAACAGAATGATACTTAAGTAAGTTCATTTTGCCAATTTTAAATGTTAATATGTCCACTAAATTGGAGAACCACTGTATCCTCATTTAGGTTTTTTTTTTTTAGCTCAAATAGGTTGTACAGTTTTAATTTCATTTTGAAGTGCTGGTAGTGAATATATAAAAGTTAGTTGTCTGTCTAGAAGGAGTGAAAAGAGCATGCAATAAAATCAATACAGTATTGTCCATTGTACTGTGAAGTAGTGCTCAGTGTTACGGGGGTTGCACCCTTTTACAGTATGTCCATCATGCCCTTTTTTAAAAACTAATATCAGGATAACAAGTACTATTGTAATACATTTAAGTGAGATATACACATGCTCACCATGGAAAAACACTTTTCAAAGACTTTCCTAGGTTTAAAAACCAGTTTCAAGAAAAAAAATTCTTCAAAGCATGGCTCTGTGAGAATGACAGTTGTCACACGTAAGCTTTTTGTCCAGCTGCAGTTTTTAAATATTAACTAAAATTTTCCAACCTGCTTAGTGTAATTTACCTTGGATTGAAGCTCTGAACAAATTAATACATGTAAATGAAGAGAATGACCTTGTCCAAGCTTCTGTGACATCTTGGCCTCTCACAAATTTCAGTTCTTGTTGTAACTGAAACATTTTTACTCTGGGTGTAATTTTTAAGTGTGTTCACACTGGTAGACTTTTCTGTTTGTCCTCCATGAAATTGCAGGAATCTCAGTGGACCAATTTTGTTACAATTTGCACACTTATTCCTCAACAAAATTTGTCAACAATTATACATCTTGAGTAGAGTAGGCTGTACATTGTTTTTAAATGTAGATAATTCCCATTAAAAGCATTTTCAATTTTTTTTTAAATTCATCATCTTAAAAGGACAGCCAGCTTGACTTAAATTATGGATTTGTTTACTGCTTGAGAGAGGTTACTTTAATTTGTTTATTGTTATGAAATGAAGATACAAAATGGCAAAATGGGGTTTTAGATCTCCTAAAAAGAGCACAAAGAAGGCCAGATACTTCAATGGCCAGTCCAAAAGAGACAAGACCAGCTTGACCCTGACAACTACCTGCTGGCTAGCAGGCCCCAATAACGGAAGCTGGCTTTGAAAGTTGGTTCCAAAAGACTATACAAGTCCCAAATGGCTTACTAGAGAGAGACTCTGTGAAAATTCTAGTATGGTATTTGAAATTAATATATAATGACTTTTACACAGTAATAAGCAACGATATAGCTCTTGTTATTAAGCATAATGAAAAGATGGCATAAAAGCTAAACTTGTTTTTGCTTGCAGTGGCCTTGCCCTGCTTTTCCACTTGCTTAATCACCAATATGATGTAATGAAACCCAAGGTCAGTGTGTACTGAGAAAGAAAAAACAAGCACATATGGGTCTTCATGACTTAAATACGTTTCTGTATAATATGGGACATTAGGTAATGGTGGGAAGAACTGGAAGGAAGAGATTGTTTTCTATAGATGATAAGAGATGTAAAAAAAAAAACCCAAAACAATTCCTGGTTTGCTCACTTGCCACTTGTTCATGTCTCTTTGTTACATTGCGGTGTAATAAAGATTTTTCTACACTTCCTTCTAGGCTCTGAGACTACCGTATTCAAATAAAGTGCTTTTCTCTCCCTGACACTAGTAGAGATAAGTCCTATTAAAAAAAAAAAAAACTTTTATGTCCGGATTTATTTATCCTGAAAATGGAAAAATGTAACAAAATTCTCAAAAGATCAAAAAGAAGCAAAATGAATTTGTCAACAGAGGTATTTCAAAGCAGTTAAGTCCCAATACAAAATCCACCAGCAAAATCCAATAACAGAAGCAAAAATCCAGAATCAGAAAGTATCAGAAAAAATAATACTTAGAAAATTCCAGCAAAAAGTTCTCAATGATCCACTGGCTGGGTCTCTCACTACATACATCCAGAAAACCCAGCAGCAGTGACATCAAGGTGGTCCCACCTCCTGTGGTTCCGCCAAAATATGCACAGAATGGAGTCACATTTAAAGACCCAGTGCATAAATCTTCTTCTTCTTTCGGCTGCTCCCATTAGGCATTGCAACAGCGGATCATCTTCTTCCATATCATTCTGTCCTCTGCATCTTGTTATGTTACACCCATTACCTGCATGTCCTCCCTCACCACATCCATAAACCATCGCTTAGGCCTTCCTCTTTTCCTCTTCCCTGGCAGCTCTATCCTTAGCATCCTTCTCCCAATATACTCAGCATCTCTCCTCTGCACATTTCCAAACCAACGCAATCTCACCTTTCTGACTTTGTCTCCCAATCATCCAACTTGAGCTGACCATCTAATGTACTCATTTCTAATCCTATCCATTCTCATCACACCCAGTGCAATATCTTAGCATCTTTAACTCTGCCACCTCCAGCTCTGTCTCCTGCTTTATTATCAGTGCCACCATCTCCAACCCATGTAACATAGCTGGTCTCACTACCATCCTGTAGACCTTCCCTTTCACTCTTGCTGATATTCGTCTGTCACAAATTACTCCTGACACTCTTCTCTACCTATTCCACCCTGCCAGCACTCTCTTCTTCACCTCTCTTCTACAATCCCCATTACTTTGTACTGTTGATCCCAAGTATTTAAACTCATCCACCTTCGCCAACTGTACTCCCTGCATTCTCACCATTTCACTGACCTCCCTCTCATTTACACACATGTATTCTGTCTTGCTCCTACTGACCTTCATTCCTCTCCTCTCTAGAGCATATCTCCACCTCACCAGGGTCTCCTCAACCTGCTCCCTACTATCACTACAGATTGCAATGTCATCAGCAAACATCATAGTCCACGGGGACTCCTGTCTAATCTCGTCTGTCAACCTGTCCATCACCACTGCAAATAAGAAAGGGGTCAGAGCTGATCCTTGATGTAATCCCACCTCCATGTTGAATGCATCCGTCGCTCCTACCGCAGACTTCACCACTGTCACACTTCCCTCGTACATATCTTGTACAACTCTTACATACTTCTTGCCACTCCCGACTTCCTCATACAATACCACAGCTCCTCTCGAGGCACCCTGTCATATGCTTTCTCCAGGTCCACAAAGACGCATTGCAACTCTTTCTGGCCTTCTCTAAACTTCTCCATCAACATTCTCAGAGCAAACATTGCATCTGTGGTGCTCTTTCTTGGCATGAAACCATACTGCTGCTCACTAATCATCACCTCACTTCTTAACCTAGCTTCAACTACTCTTTCCCATAACTTCATGCTGTGGCTCATCAGTTTTATTACCCTGTAGTTAATGCAGATCTGCACACCCCCCTTATTCTTAAATATCGGCACCAGTACACTTCTTCTCCTCTCCTCAGGCATCCTCTCACTTTCCAAGATTTCATTAAACAATCTGGTTAAAAACTCTAGTGCCATCTCTCCTAAACACCTTCATGCTTCCATAGGTATGTCATCTGGACCAACGGCCTTTCCATTTTCATCCTCTTCATAGCTGTCCTTACTTACTCATTGCTAACCCGTTGCACTTCCTGATTCACTATCTCCGCATCATCCAACCTCTTTTCTCTCTCATTCTCTTCATTCATCAGCCTCTCAAAGTACTCTTTCCATCTGCTCAAAACACTCTCTTCGCTTGTGAGTACGTTTCCATCTTTATCCTTTATCACCCTAACCTGCTGCACATCTTTCCCAGCTTGGTCCCTCTGTCTAGCCAATCGGTACAGGTCCTGTTCTCCCTCCTTAGTGTCCAACCTCTCATACAACTCATCTTACGCCTTTTCTTTAGCCTTTGCCACCTCTCTCTCTTCACCTTGCGCCTTATCTCCTTGTACTCTTGTCTGCTTTCTGCATCTCTTTGATTATCCCACTTCTTCTTTGCCATCCTCTTCCTCTGTATATTCTCCTGTATTTCCTGATTCCACCACCAGGTTTCCTTTTCCTCCTTCCTCTTTCCAGATGTCACCCTTACTACATCTGCTGTAGTTTCCCAGATGTCTTGTAACTCTTCACTGCCACCCAGTGCCTGTCTCACCTCCTCCCTAAACTCAACCTTGCAGTCTTACTTTTTCAACTTCCACCATTTGATCCTTGGCTCTGCCCTCACTCTCTTCCTCTACTTGATCTCCAACATCATACTACCACCATCCTATGCTGCTTAACTACACTTTCCCCTGCCACCACTTTGCAGTCTTCAATCTCCTTCAGATCAACTCTTCTGCATAGGATGTAATCTACCTGTGTGCATCTTCCTCCTCTCTTGTACGTATCCCTATGTTCCTCCATCTTCTTAAAATACATATTCACCACAGCCATGTCCATCCTTTTGGCATTCCTCTCCTTGACACCATACCTACCCATCACCTCCTCGTCTCCACTGTTCCCTTCACCAACATGCCCATTGAAATCCGCTCCAATCACCACTTTCTGTCCCTTACAGTGCATAGATATTACTATAAATGAACCCAACATAACAGAAATGACATAAAAATGACAAGTAATAATGGTGGCAGGGCCCTTTACTGACCAGGAGGCTTTTTTGAAGGAAGGACCAGGGGAGCAGATGTGCACAGGGCACTGCCTCCCCCAGAGAGCTAGACAGCAGTTATAAAAATAACTAAAAACCACAGTAAATTAGAAAATACAGTACAGAGATTAAACCCTGGCTGTAACACAACATAGCTCTACCTCTAAGGGGTGGCTTTCAGGCATCCTCTGAATATATTTAACAAAAATTCCCCATAAAGACAATCCACAAACAGAAAGTTCTTCAAGAAAAGGTGATACAAAATGATGACCTTAGTCCAGGAGGAATGATAAGTCGAGAAGGCCAATCAGTGAAGACTTGACAGACAGGAGACAATATCCTGACCAGGGTGACATGACAGAGAGATTTGATTTAACAGAAAGAAATCTGCATCCTAACTGGAATGACAGGGCAGTAGGAAGACCATCCCTCTGGGTGGGACGACAGACCAGCAAGAAGACCCCCCAGTATTCTGCCCAGAGAGCAAGAGAAATGAGGATGACTGGATGACACAGAGTAAAAAGTGTAAATGAAGCAAAGGTCAGAACCAGGAGAATAAAAACCACGAGACAAGAAAAAGGTCAAAAAGGATTGCAGAGATCACATATATTGAATCAAAAAACAAATGACTTTATTAGATTCCCCAGTGCTGAAAATTTCTGTAACAATATACAGCTCAATACTAGAGCCAGAAAAGAAATAATTTACAAAAAGTCCCAGGATCCTGATATCCAGCAGGAATAACAGGACAACAGGTAGGCAAACTCCTGACTGGGATGACTGGTCTAAAAAATTTGTGAAACTCACCTTTTGTACCACAGATCATACTGGTAAAAGTATCATCCTGGCACGAAGACTCTCATGGGTCTTTCTGGTGGCAAAACAGTCTTGGGACATTTAGGTGGCAGGGCGCAAGCATCCACTTTGCCATCAGGTACAGACTTGGCACTTTCAGGCTTCTGCTCAGTGCACTTTGAGGATGAAGCAGGCAACAACTCGGAAACAGCTACTCTAGAGTATGCAGCAGACTCAAGTGGGGCAATAAAGACAGGCACAGTAGGGCCAGGTAGAGTAACAGCAAAACAGATTCAGGGTGCAGGGCAGAGATAAATTAGATTAGACTAGATGCACTTTATTAATCCCAAAAGGAAATTCACATGCATACAACAGCAGAAACATAAACACAAAGATACAGTAATAAAATAATAATACTCATAAATAATACAGCCAATTAATCAATCAATATGTAAATAAAAACAAACAAATAAATAAATATATACATAAATAAATGCATATTGTTCTGATATTTCACATGATATTTCAAAATAAACTTAACAAGTGCCTCAGGAGGAAGCATTGAAATGCCTGATAGCAGTGGGCAGAAAACACCCACAGAGGTGGTGGAATGAGTCTGTAGCTAAACATGCTCCAAGAGAGCGCCTCCTGGAGGGGATGGGGGCTATTTCTCATGATGGCATCCAATTATGTCACCTTCCACTTTTCTACAACAGCTTCTGGTTTGTCCAGGGTTCACCCAGTGATGAAGCAGGCTTTCCTGATAAGTATATGCAGGCATTATACTTCTTTTGAG
The DNA here is from genome assembly GCF_016835505.1 of Polypterus senegalus. Taxonomy (NCBI): domain Eukaryota; kingdom Metazoa; phylum Chordata; class Cladistia; order Polypteriformes; family Polypteridae; genus Polypterus; species Polypterus senegalus. Next base: position 1,518 of record NW_024380554.1, on the reverse strand, counting down.
CTCAAGTTGCTTCCCCAGGAGACTACAGCATAGAACACCATGCTGGCTACTATGGACAGATGCAAAATTTCCAGTAGCTTACTGCACACTTCAAAAGACTTGAGTCTCCTTAGCAAGTTTTGTCTGCTGTAAAACTTCTTATACTGCACCATTTGCTGATTTTGAGTTGCAAGTTGTCCCTGCACTACAAGACAAAGTCTCCCACAATCTTCCTCTACTCTAACTCATCTTCATTATCGATGCAGCCTATGATGGATGAGTGACCTGAAAATTTCTGTAGATGGCAATCACTGGTGTTGTGCTGGAAACCCGTTGTGTAGAGAGTGAAGTGGAAGGGAGACAGGACAGTTCCCTGAGGTGCTCCAGTATTACACACCACCAACTGGCTTGAAACAGCCACACAGGTTAAAACTGGAAGCACAACTTCTACAAAAACAACAATCCGCATAGGAGTGCATGGGCCAAAAAGCTGGAGATGAGCGTTTAATAATACTGGCAAAAGAAGGTATTAAAGTTGCAGTTTCACAAGAAGAACCAACTCATACTTGAGTAGGAGGATCTTTTAATACAGCTGTGCAAATGGATGTGAGTTGCTCAAAATAACTTGTTGCAAACCTAAGGGTAAGTAGTTCAAAAAATGTTGCAGCAAAGCTAGAAGTAGGTGAACTATAGTAACAGAAACAAAGGATGGAGACTAAGATTAAGAGACCTATGTAGAGGACCCAGGTGTAACTGCAACAAACTAGGAGTTAAAGGGAAGCTTCTTAGAATAATGTTTGCAAACTTGGTGAAATTCATTTAGTGCAAACTACACAGAATGAAACATGGAGTATAAATGATCTTTAATGCTGAAATATTCATCATCATTCTTCAATTCAATTATTCTGTTCAAAATGAGCATTCTTTCAAATGCTTATTCTCAAAATCTTGAAATTGTTGAAAGATCAAATAATTTTTTTCAGAAGGTGTTTTGTTATTAAATTTGGAACAAAAATGGCATTGAAAATCTAATATTCCATAATAATGTACTGTAGCTCAGTTCTACTTTTGAATCTCTGTTTTTGTTTTTTTGAGTGGATCATTCTGCTTTGAGATGGTGACACAAACATGGTGAAAATGGGGTTGAGGCCTCCATAGAGCAGGCCAGCGCAGAAGAGACTCCCACAGACCAGGTTGCCCCTGATAACTACCTGCTGGCTAGCAGGCCCCAAAAAGGGACGTTGCCTTTGAAAGTTAAAAAAGAGAGAGAAGCCATGGAAATTCTGACTATTACAGACAAGTCCCAAAAAGAAACATTATAAAGAAAAATATTTATTACAAAAAAATTGCAAAATGTAACAAAATGCTCAAAAGAGCAAAAAAAGACAACAAAGACTACAAAGGTAGTCCAAGGTAATTAATTCCTAATATTATATATAATATAATATATTATTACATCTCAACCAGCGTTCCTTCCCGGCTGGGTTTCAATGTCTTTTGTTTTATGTCTTGTTTGTTCTTTGTTGAGCTATTCATTTA
>NW_024380553.1:0-25000 GCF_016835505.1 Polypterus senegalus | reverse complement strand
CCAGATGAGTCCGTTTTGAAAAGTGAGCTGCACGTATTCTTACTATTTTAAAATAAAACCATACATTTGATTCCAGTCTGTAACAGCCGGTGTAATTTATGATACTTGTAAAGGTTAGCTTTGTTTTTTATTCTGTTATTCTCTCGGCCGCGTTCACGATCCCAACTCAAACTCCCGCCCCCATGCTGTTTTCTCAGACGTGCTATAACAGAGGCAAACTCAAATCATGATAACGGTTCTACATTGTATCAAAAATGCACTTTTGCCATCGCCGTACTTTGTATATGTACATGGGAAGCACTGCACTTGTGACTTTACGCTGTAGGAAGTAAGTAAATAAATAAAGGTAATAACATTAGATCTGGCTCTTACATACAAAGGACGGTGCATGCGCCCAAAACATTAACATTTATATGTTACTTACATAAAAGTCAGATCTAATGTTATTTACCCGATTATATAAAGTCAGCGTCGGAATATAGAAACTCATTCCTGAATATATAAAATTTCCATGCTTGTCATTTCACTCGTACTAGTGAAAGGTAAACTTCGACAGAAGCCACTCAGAGTCGATCGGGCTTGCGAGGTTCGTCCAAAAATGAGCCATAACAAAAAGAATAAATAAATATAGTGTTCAAAACGCCGGGCACATACATCATTTTGAATAAATTAACTGAAGAGTGAGTTTTTTTGTTAAATATTTTTCTGAAGATGTTTTTGTTACTTAGTTCATTATGTTGTAGTAGGAACTCATTGAGTTTACTAAAAATGTGCCTCAGTCGTTTTAATCAATATCAATATAATCTGACTTTAAATTTATATATTCAGGAATGAGGTTATATATTCTGATGCTGACTTTATATATTCGGGAGTGACTTTATATATTCCAACGCTGACTTTATATATTCAGGAATGACTTTATATATTCTGATGACGACTTTATATATTTAGGAATTACTTTATATATTCCAAAAATTATTGTAATTGCCTGTTGGCACCCCATAGGGCACTGTATAACAGATATATAAAAAAACAGCTAAGGGGATAGATAGATAGATAGATAGATAGATAGATAGATAGATAGATAGATAGGAAGGAAAGACACTATATGATAGGCAGACAGGGAAGCTGCTATATAATAATAAAATTAATAATTAAAAAATAAAAAACATTTTCTCCCCAGCGGGAAATCGAACCCGAGTCTCTGAGGTATGGCAAGTCTGCTGCACTCTGAGTGACCAAATCTTACCGGTACGCCACGGAAGCTGTTGTAACATTCTTGAACCTTTTGTGAAAGTGTTTATTTGATCTTTGGCTTCAGGCTTCACACATTTTATAGTTTATGCCTACATTTTGTAACATTTATTACTAAAATATGAAAGAGGTTCTGTTTTAACAATGTGTTTACACAGAATACTGTAGAAATGCATGTGTTCCAAATAACGATCTATTATTTCCACTCTAAAATCCCACTTCACTCCCAGATAATCAATCAAGGCATGAGCTGGGAGAAGTTCGTGCACATTCTAACTCGGTGGGGGGGATGGAATAACCGGCTGCTTGCAGCTTGTGTTTATCAGCACATTTAGAGGACAAAAGACGCTGGCGGAGAGGCGAGAACGGTTTTAAGACATGATTTAAGGTGGGACGGATCTACGAGTTTTTTCGTAGGCTCTGGTAATTCTAGTGTTAACACACCACTCCAGTAAGGTGCTCTGGTCATTTTTCTTGACGTGTATTAATTACTGCATTGTGCTTCTGTATTATGGCAAATGTAACAACAACAAAGCAATAGAAGTGGCTGAGGTATCGAACGCTACCAAATAAACCTTCCAGAAAACAACTCGGACTCCCTTGGTGCTTTGTGTGACTCTCATGTTTCACTGAGCTTAGTTTCGAGAAATGTCCCACCAACAATCAGTTACAGATCACCAGTCGGTCGAGTTTCCTCACCCACTTTTACATTCATCGCAGCCTGGGCGTGCTTCTCTGGCACCACTCTTTACCATGGCCTTTGTAGGGAGACATGCGTTAGAACTTAACGTGCTGATCAGAGACCTACAATGTCTGCTTATGTTAACACTGGCAGCCATATGAACCACCTAATGGGTCTACAAATGTCACGAAGGAAGAACATGTCGCTCCCACCACAAAATTGTAATTGCAAATGGTAGGTTGATCAGAAGCTGCACCTGGCAACCTGTGCGGGACATTACTTCCTGTATTGTGTTCAGTGCTGCTGGCATAGACTCCACCACCGCCCTGAACTGGATCAAGCAGGCTCAATAATGGAAATTTAAATGAATCACAAGCAAAACTCTGGTGTACAACTCTAGTCGAAAGCCACTTCGGACCATTCAAGGAGGATAGGTAACTTGTGTTCTATCAGCTCTCACACAAACACTGATTTTGGGGAATTATCACTATCATTTTTAATAGATTTTTATTACGAGAAATTGTTAACTTTGAGTTAAATTGTTTCGCGTTTCTGATTTTCGCAAGGGGATCATCTTATTGTACCCTTTGGTGTTCTCTTCTTTATTAAACGTTTCATGGGGTGGGTGCTGATGGAGGGTATCATGGATATACTGTATGTCATTTCGGGAAGACTCCAGGCACCTCTTGCCTGCTACCTGTCACTATATGGGAAAGTAGCAGAATTTCATAAGCGAAAGTTGTTCTTTGTGGTAAGGAAGACCGAAATCTCGAGGTAAGGACATTCCACCCACTAATCATGGAGTGAGAGAGTAAATATAAATTAATAAATAAATAAATTGTGGTTTATTTAATTAGACCCAGTAAAGAATTCATAAATGTCTTCAAATTTTGCATAATCCGAGTGTACCATTAGTTGGTTAATTGGTGTCTTGGTTTCAATTCAGTACATTTATTTGGGTCGTTTTCACTTCCATTTTATGCTTCTGTTTTTAGGAGTGTGTCCTCGATGGTCGAACTTCCTATCCAAGTTTGCAGATCAAAATACGACCTCACTTTGAGCTATTAAATCTTTTAATTATTTTTTCGATGCTCTGGTTTTCAATTCATGTTGACCATTTTGGACCTATCTCAAGTTTTGGATTCAATGCGGTATTCCGTTCTTCTTCGGTTTTGACTATTTTTTAATTTTTTTTGACCTTGTCCGATCTCCCAGTTACTATTCAAATGTACCCACTAGTCACAAGGTGTTACGCAGTAATCAGCACGAGACTAGGAATTTCATGTACTCTGTACTCTTATAATGACCCCATTAACCTTATTATACTTTACGGCTTATGATGTCATAAAATTACTCCTATAGAAGATGTTGGCAAGCACAACCAGGCAGTGGAACTTCAAAATATTTAAACAAGTGATAAGTTGGCCAAAAGGAATTAAGAGGTTAAGAGGTTTAGAGAGTCAAAAGAAACCATAACAATGAAAGCCATGTTGGTAGTTGGCGCTCATGGGAATTTTTAAGAGTGATCTAAAGAACAAGGATAAGGGGGAGTTTAAGGAGGTCAACGTGTGGCCACATCACAGAGTTAACTGAAGCAAATGTCCAAACTCAACCACAAAATTGTAGACAAACTAAATTCAAAGCTAAAGGTCCTCAAGCTAACGAACGGTCCTGTCCCTAACTAAAGGTAATTTTCGTGGTGAGTTTTGTTTTCGATGAACACCCAGCTGTACACTTCTTGTATCGGTGCATTGTGTGATCTGTGTATCAGCATGACGATCATAAACATTGAGGCCGCAACCGTGTAAGGACACAAAATTGTAGCGCCATCTACTGACAATGATTTCAAAATGGCAATGAAATGACATCACCAACGGCACAATAAAAATGAGTAAATATGGAAGCAAAATAAGATTCTAAATGATTCCATGTGAAAACACAGATCCACACCCCCAATAGCTTGTTTTGAAGTCATTTGTGAATTCTTTAATGGGTTTTGTTCATACAGCTTAAATTGCTATATATTTGACCTGATCCTGCTGATGGGTGGTGGCTAAACAGTTAGAAATTTCAGAGGTCCATCTAATAAAAGTTGGTGAAGCCTTGCAGAAGATGAGACCTCAGCAACTCTGAAAGTGACAGAGGCATCAGCTCCAAGCACTGATTTAATAAGGATTGAGAAATCTAGTGACATCATTAAAGTCATTGTAACCCCTGTGAATTATTAAGGGTGACTGAAGGAGAGTAAAACCACTTAAGAGCCAAGACAGCAAAGGGTCAGGCTGAGGCTGGGATCTTTACCAGAAGGACCATGTTTAATGAAATGCAAATAAAGAAGAGCTGTACAATACCTAAAGTGAGGACGAAAAACCCTGGAAAAGAACCTTCTGCTGAGGACTTTCCTTTGTTATCCATTCAATGGTTTTGGAACCCACCCATTCATTTCCTACCGCATATCCCCCATCTGGGTTATGGGGGCAGCATCCTAAGCAAAGATGCCTGGGTGTCATTTTTCCCACCACGACCTCCATCTCTTCCTCCAACTCCTCTGAGGGGATACAGGGGTGTTCTCAGGCCAGCTGGGAAATAAAGTCTCTCTAGCATGTCCTAGGTCTCCCCGCTGAAACATCTTCACAGAGGGACATCCAGGAGGCATCCTGTTCAGATACCCAACTACCTCAACTGGCTCCTTTGGATGTGGAGGAGCTATGGTTCTACTGCGAGCTTGAGCCTAGACACCCTATGAAGGAAGCTCATTTCTGCCATTTGTATTCACACTCTTAATTCCTTTGGTCAAAGCCCAGGGCTCTTGGTCATAAGTGAAGGTAGGAGCACAGACTGACCAGTAAATCCAACAGAGTGTAATTGTAGACTGCAGTACCCAAGGGGACCACCACATCATACCCTTTGGTGTTCTGTTCTTTATTAAACGTTTGATGAGGTGAATGCTGATGGAGGGTATCATAGATATACTGTATGTCATTTCGGGAAGACTGCAGGCACCTCTGGCCTGCCACCTATCACTATATGGGACAGTAGTAGAATTTCATAAGCTAAAGTTGTTCTTTGTGGTAAGGAAGGTGGATGTCTCGAGGTAAAGAAGTTCCACACACTAATCGTGGAGCCAGAGAGTCGCGGTTATAAACTGTGGTTTATTTATTTAGAACCAGTAAAGAATTTATAAAAGACTTCAAATTCTGCATAATCTGAGTCTACCATTAGTTGGTTGATTGGTGTCTTGTTTTCAATTCAATACATTTATTTGGGCCATTTTCGCTGTCCTTATTTGCTTGTGTTTTTAGAGGTGTGTCCTTGACGGTCGTGACCTTTGTCAACAAAGCAGCAGGCTTAGAAGGTCATTGAAAAGTTCACTTCCAATGGAGTGTAATTGCAGACCGTTGTGCCTATGAGGCCAGTCACGCAACGTCCCAACATCACGAAACACCCCCTGCATTACACTATGGTTAAGATTAGAGTTGTCGGAGGTTTATCCGACTCAAAGGGCGTTTCGTGACTCACATTGTGGGCAATACCTGCATCCCAAGTATTGCAGGCTGCAGTTAGATCCATCTCCGTAAATCAAGATCTTTGCCTTTTGGCTCGGCTCTCTCTTAACCATGACTAACTGGTACAACATCTGCACAACTGCTGACACCACTCCTATCTGTTGATCTCTCTGCCCCTTCTTCCCTCACTCGTGAGCAAGACCTCAAGATACTTGTACTCCTCAGCTTGAGAGGGTACTCCACCCTTTTATACCGCTCAGACTTGAAGGTGCTGATCCTCATCCTGACTGCTTCACAGTGCACATCTGAGGTGATCACTGGATGAAGCCAATAGGACCACATCATCTGCAAAACACAAAGAAACAGTTCTGAGGTCATCAAACCAGACCCCCTAAAGCCTCTGAAATTCTGTCCTTAAAATTACAAACAGCATCGATGACAATGACGAAGGACAGCCATGGCGGAGTCCCACACTCACTGGCAGTGCAAACCAAGTGCTCGCTCCACTTGTACACGGACCACATAAGTCACAACAGCTGCCGCGGTACCCCATACTCCCACAGTGCTCCCCCACAGGACATAGTCATATGTATGTCTTTTCCAATGCCACAAACCATGTAGACTTGTTAGACATACTTCCATGAACCTTCCAGAACTCTCATGAGAGTAAAGAGCTGGTCCAAGTGTTGGTTTTGTAACCCACAGAACTCAATTTGGGTTTTATATGGTGGATTTATTTTAACTTTAAAACTAATCATGATGGGTCACAATTTCCATCACGATACACTGTGTTTAGAAGCTCTACTTCCACATGCCGTGTGTGATATTAAGACATCAGTGTTCATGCCGTCATGCAGAATTGGACTGTCCAGATCACTGACGATGTTACAAAGCACAATGGTGATGGAGCCGTTAAAAGTATTTACTGTCCTGGTTAAATGGAAATGGTGGAAACTTTGTTTGGTACTTTGCCTTTTCAGTCCTTGATTGGGTCTGGTGTTCTGCCTACACTTCTCTCTTTGTTCTGGTCCTCAAACGAAAGCATTTGCTGTACAGTATATCAACATCCCTCATCTGAAACAAAGTGGAAAGCCCACTTTGATGTCCTTCTTAATTTTTTTTTTCAATTAAGGAAGGCTGAATTTTCATTGAGAAATGACATCATCAGTTTTGTGAAGGTTCCTTCCATTTTCTAACTTTAGCTTGATCCCCTCCTTGTAGAAAGGCACCTAAAGGACTCTGGTCTGATAAAACCAAGATTGAAATGTCTGCCCATAATTCTACATGTCATGTTTGGAAGACATCGGGCACCGCTCATCACTTGAGCAATACCATTCAAACCATGAAGCACGGTGATGGCAGTATCAGGGGACTGGGAAACTGATCAGGGTTGAGGGAAAGCTAAACGGAGCAAAGTACGGAGACTTCTTTAATAAAGACCTACTTCAGAAAGCTCTGGACCTCAGACTGGGCTGAAGATCCTCAGGAATCAAGGAAATCAGACACTGCTCATCAGCTGTGCAATAACATTCCAATGGTGAAGCACGGCGGTGAGGACTGAGAGACTAGACAGGGTTACAGAGTAATGTGAAGAGACATTAATATTGAAAACCTGCTGCAGAGCACTCTGGACCTCAGACTGGCCCAAACATTCACCTTCCAACATGACAAAACAAAGACAGCACAGGAGTGACTTAGGGGACAACTCTTTGAATGCCCCCGAGTGGCACAGCCAGAACCCAAACTTGAACCAAACTGAAGATCTCCGGAGAGACCCAAAAATAGCCATCCACCGATAGACTCCATCCAATCTGACAGGGCTTGAAATAATCTGTAGAAAGGAATGGCAGAAAAATTCCCAAATCCTAATGTGTGAAGTTTTTCCAAGTCAAATCCAAGAAGACTCCAGGCTGGAACTGTTGCCGTCACACACTGGCACATGGGAGGCAGCTAAAGGGCCTGAATGAGAGTAATTCCACGCCACACCAAGGGGTGGCGGAGTACACGGACTCTTTATCTCACTTCTCTGCAGACCAGTTATGGGAAATTCCACCTGGCCCTGATGAGGTCACTTCTGGCCCCATTGATGACGTCAATTCCTCTGCTTGCATTTAAAAATGCCATCTTGACAATCTCCAATTAGTTCTGTACAACTAATTTATCCAGTTGTAGCCAGGAATATTATACAGGTGGCTGCCCCAAAACATTTTTGGCTCCTTCATTTGTCTGTCGTCGACACTGTCAAAGGGGCTTCATCTACAGTGATGCTAGAAAGGTTATGAACCCTTAAGAATTTTCTCTCACTTCTCCATACATATCACCTAAGACAGGACTGACACCAAAACATTGTTCATTTATTTATGGAAAAAACAATCCAAGGTTACGAATTTGCCTGTGAAAAGGTCTGTGAACCTCCATACTTCTCAGCTTATCTGAGGTTGGGTGTTTCAGTCAATAGGATGAGAGCCAGGTAAGGTGTGGGAGGCCCTGCCTTATTTAAAAGAAGATCAGGAAGAGGTCTTCATTATCAAAGTCTCATCCATACCACACAGGTTTGTGGAAGGTTATCATGTCTCGAGCAAAGGAGATTTCTGAGGACCTCAGGAAAAAAATGTTGTTGATGCTCACCAGGCTGGAAAAGGTTATAAACTCAACCCACCAGCCCACCGTCAAGCAGATGGACTACAAATGGAGGAAAATCAAAAGCACTGTTACCATCACCAGGAGTCGTTGACCAACAAAGATCACTCCCAAGGTCTCGGCAGGGTAACATCTAAGGACCAGAAGACCTCTCTTGTATCAGCTAATGTCATCCTTTGAGAGTCCACCATCAGGAGAAAATGGAAAAGCAATGTTGTGTACCTGGGAGAGTCTCAAGGACTCTCCAAGAAGATCACGGTTTTCATGTGGAAAAGCCAGCGGGCTACTGGAAGAATCTTCTGTGGATGGAGGAGTTCAAAATAGAACTTGGCTTGAATGAGAAGCGTTGTATTTGGCGAAAAACAGACACTGCACTTCAGCGGGCCTGCTTTGGCTGCCACTGGACTGTGGTGGTTTGCCATTATTGATGGAACTATAAATTACCACATTTTACTGGAAAATATAAGGGTAACTATCCATGAACTGAAGCTCAACAGAAAGTGGGGCATGAAGCAAGATAAGGACCCTAAAGACACAAGCTATCCATATCATCATACTGTGACCAGTAAACAGAACTCATTGCATGGCTTACCATGCAAAGGGACAAGGGTGGAGAGCAGCACACAGTTCTTCATCCCTAGAGGACTCTCTTAAGAAGGCAGCTTTGGTAGAAATTTCTGCAAAAAAAGACACACCAGCAGGAGCACTCTGGGTTGACCAGCTGTGTGCATTCGTGCTGCTCAGATTGCTTCCAGGTCCTCACCGATGACGAACATTTTTAAAAGAGAGCACAGTGGTACGGTTCGAGGTTCGCGTTCCCTGGTTGGCTCCTCACATAAAATTTGCCTTCTATACTGGACACCGCAGACTGTGGCAGAGATTTTCTCAGATTCAAGAGAACATCACAGAATACTACTGAATGCTGGTGGTCTGAAATTTTTGGGCTTGGTTTTATGTGTTGTGCCAAAAATTGCCAGTAATGTCTCTGGTGTCCCACAAATATCTAATGGATCAAGTAAGCTTGTAAAATTGGCGAGTCAATGCTCACTAATGCTGCCTACAGAAAGTCCACACGTTTATCTTTCTTTCTTAGGGCAGACTCCACAAAGGCCACTGGTGAGATGTGTTCAGATTTTTTAAACAGCGTAGTAGGTATGATTGTGTTGAAAGTGTGTTTGGGTGCTGCTTCCTAGTGGGTGGATCTGTACCTATGATACACACGCAGAGCACAAGATAACCCACATCATTACTAACAGCGTAGTAGGTAAAGTTTGTTTGGGTACGATTTCCTAGTAGGGGCATCTGTACCTATAATACACGCAGCAAAAGATAACCCATATCATTAATTAACTGCATAGTAGGGATGATCACATTGAAAGTGAGTTTGGGTGCTGCTTCCTAGTGGGTGCATCTGTACCTATGACACACACACACAGAGCACAAGATAACCCACATCATTACTAAAACACGCGCAGAGCACAAGATAACCCACATCACTGCTAACAGCGTAGTAGGTAAAGTTTGTTCGGGTACGATTTCCTAGTAGGGGCATCTGTACCTATGATACACACGCAGCAAAAGATAACCCATATCATTAATTAACAGCGTAGTAGGGATGATCACATTGAAAGTGAGTTTGGGTGCTGCTTCCTAGTGGGTGCATCTGTACCTATGACACACACGCAGAGCACAAGATAACCCACATCTTTACTAAAACACACGCAGAGCACAAGATAACCCACATCGTAGTAGGGATGATCATGTTGAAAGTGTGTGTTTGGGTGCCGTTTCTTAGTGGGTGCATCTATACCTGTAATATATGTACACACACAGAGAGCACAAAATAACCTACAATATTACTGCATCCAAATTCAGATTCACTGTTTGATTATTAAAAAAAAAAAAATTAAAGTTATAAAACATATTCCCATTGCACAAAAAATTGCATGCCTCAGCACATAAATCGTTACAGAGGAAGAAAAAACAAAATAATTTTATTAATTCTACATGACTTTTCCATATTATCAATGATTATGTTTACATTAATTTCAAAGTGCTTTAAATTAAACTGTTAGTCTAAATGACAAAACACGACAACAAAAATTATATGACCTTAATTTATACTTCCAAAAAAAAAAAAAAAATAATAAAATAAAAAGCATACGGTTACCTCTTAAATATGGTTTCCTAATGATCAGTCAAAAATATTTCAACAAAAATTTATAAACAAAAGACTTAATATTGGCTAAACTTAAGAAACAGAAATACGGTAGGCGGGAGAGAGGAGGCCATCATAACGTGCATAGAAATACAAATGGCAAGCCGCAGGTGTGGAAAATTCTGGTAAAAATTTTTTAGGAAAAGTTGTATTTGACAGCTGTGAGAACAGTCCAAACCAGACTTCAAGTTCCTGTATTAGACAAAACTATATATATATATATATATATATATATATATATATATATATATATATATATATATATATATATATATATTAAAAAAAGCAAATCTTTTTAATATGAAAGTGCAAACTGTAATACATCAATACGCTGCACCAACACGTATTGTGAGGTCAGAGAAGAGATGGCACCCAGGTACCGTGAAAATACAAAGAAACTCACAAGTAGAAAGGGTGGAGTGGAGGCAGAAAAAAAAAATAAAATAAAAAGACAACATGAGCATCCATCAGAACGAGAGAAAACTGAAAAATATGCAGGAGGAGAACATAAAGCTGCCAGCTCATTCACCATGTGGGACAGGAAGGAAGGGCCACACATCAATCAGTACAGGTCACTCAGTCCGGCCGTCTTCCTGGCCTTCTGCATCAGTGCCCGGAGCTGAAACTGCTTACGAGACAGGAGACGCACGTGCTGGAAGAGAAAAACAGAAGTTGGCAAAGGCTTTGGAACTGGTCCACAATTCACAGATCTCCTCGTGTTATCTGGAAGGGCAAACAAAATGTTTAAAGCTTCTGACATTTGGAAAAGGGCCTGGGCCATGGAGTCAGCACACAAAACCTTTGACTCCAACTCCTCAATTTCTGGTACCACTGACTCCTCTGTTTGTAATTAGTGATTTTTAATCCTTTATTCGCCATATACAATTTCTTGTATTAGGAATCTGTCATTTTTCACACACCCCAACTTACTCTCCAGAGACACACGCAGAGTTTTTTGAGCTCAGAGCGCAGGCTCAGCTATTTTGTGCAGCGAGCGCCCCTGGAGCAACTGCAGGCTAAGGGCCGTTCTTGCTCAAGGGCCCAATGGAGTAGCATTCCTTTTGTCACTGCCAGGATCTGCACTGGCAACCTTCGAGTTACCAGCACAGGTCCTTTAGCCAGAGAGCCACCACTGTGCCATACAATTAGACTTGTATATTTATTATGTTGATTGAACGCTCACAACATACAAGATGCAAGGCACTCCATCACCACCACTGTTTATCTCCAGTTTACTAAACTGGTAACATTCGGGTTTAAAGACTGCAGAGATGTTATTGTGGTTTACAAACACTGAATAACATTAAACAAAACACTAAACTTTACAAAATTACAATAGAAGCTATGTTTTTGTCACAAGTCCAGGAGAAAAAATAGTTTAATCGATTCAGTCTGTGTGAAAGTTTGAAAACTGAACCCATTGTTACAATTAATCAGAGTCGCAGTCGGTACATTTTTTCTGACTCCAACAACCGACTTCTGACTCCGACCCTTCAGCCCTGATTTAGAGAGACGCAACACTTCAACTCTGCTGTTCTCATTGTGCCTTCTACCTTCTTTTCAGCTTAAGTATCACCTTCAGTTTTTGTCCACTTAAGAGACGCATGATGATACCCCTTCACTGATAGGCCCTTATGTGCGTGTGTGTGGTGCCGATTTTAATATCACACTCTGAACAGACAACCAAACCAAAAAATCTTTCATTACTGAAGGTCCAACTGAAAAGAATTAATTCATTGTTATGGTCGGCCTTAGGCCCCACCCCTTTTTCTGACATCATCTCCTAGCTTGGGATCCACCCATTATGATAAACACCTCATTACATTTAAGGATGCTGAGCTCCTTATTGGTGCTAGCGATTCTAATAATGTTTGACGTTCCAGTTATACTCTGTGCCGGCCAAAGGTCTCTGGATGCCCCTCCAAATGATTGAGCTCAGGTGTATCAAACCAAGTGCATATTCATGTTCTATCCATTTACAAATCTTGGCAAAGGTCTAGCTCAGCATCTATAAACATGGCACTGTCCTAAGATGCCACCTTTGACACAAGTCAGTATGTTAAATTTCTGCTCTGCTGGATCTGCGCCGGTCAGCTGTGCTGTTATTCTGAAGTAGAAGCATCAAGGAACAACAATGGCCGAGCCTACAAAGAGGCAGACCACGCCGACTCACAGAGTGGGGCGCCACCGAGTCAAGAAGTGCATCAATTTCTACCATTTTGCAAACTTCTCTCAAGCAGTGGGCAACTCTGTATGGAACTTTCAATTTGTCACATGGAATCATCTTCGTTTCACTAAAGAGTGACATGTTTCCTGAGAAACTTGTTTCGTTTGCCATTTTGGTGCCCAGAATTGAACTGTAGGAATGGCAGCACCTTGCAGCCCAAGGGAAAAATTGGCTTGCTTTATTGTGCAGAAAAAAAAAACAGGTTTGAGCAGAGGTCTACACAAGGAAAGGTTTCTCTAATTGTTAATTAAGAATGAGATAAGAGAGTTGGGGCTTTGTGAGTAATAAATTAAAAAAAAAAAAAAGTCATTTCAAGCAGTGGTAACCTGTTGCGGTATTAGTAGTGATTTGGCTATATATTTAAATCAACTTAAAGGTGCCCTGGTAACAAAAAATATCAATATGAAAAAGAATGAAATTTCTGAGTAATTCAAAGTTAGTATGCATAGGCTGACATCTACAGGTGCCGGTCATAAAATTAGAATATCATGGCAAAGTTGATAATTCCATTCAAAAAGTGAAACTTGTATATTAGATTCATTCATTACACACAGACTGATGTATTTCAGATGTTTATTTATTTTAATTTTGATGATTATAACTGACAACTAATGAAAGTCCCAAATTCATTATCTCAGAAAATTAGAATATCAATTAAGACCAATACAAAAAAAGGATTTTTAGAAATGTTGGCCAACTGAAAGGCATGAACATGAAAAGTATGAGCATGTACAGCACGCAATATTTCGTTGGGGCTCCTTTGGCCTGGATTACTGCAGCAATGTGGCGTGGCATGGAGTTGATCAGTCTGTGGCACTGCTCAGGTGTTATGAGAGCCCATGTTGCTCTGATAGTGGCCTTCAGATCTTCTGAATTGTTGGGTCTGGCGTATTGCATCTTCCTCTTCACAATACCCCATAGATTTTGTATGGGGTTAAGGTCAGGCGAGTTTGCTGGCCAATCAAGAACAGGGATGCCATGGTCCTTAAACCAGGTACTGGTAGCTTTGGCACTTTGTGCAGGTGCCTGGTCCTGTTGGAAAATGAAATCTGCATCTCCATAAAGTTCGTCAGCAGCAGGAAGCATGAAGTGCTCTAAAACTTCCTGGTAGACGGCTGCGTTGACCTTGGACCTCAGAAATCACAATGGACCAACACCAGCAGATGACATGGCACCCCAAACCATCACTGACTGTGGAAACTTTACACTGGACCTCAAGCAACGTGGATTCTGTGCCTCTCCTCTCTTCCTCCAGACTCTGGGATCTTGATTTCCAAAGGAAATGCAAAATTTACTTTCATCAGAGAACATAACTGTGGACCACTCAGCAGCAGTCCAGTCGAGACGCTTATGACGCTGTCTCTTGTTCAAGAGTGGCTTGACACAAGGAATGCGACAGCTGAAACCCATGTCTTGCATACGTCTGTGCCTGGTGGATCTTGAAGCACCGACTCCAGCTGCAGTCCACTCTTTGTGAATCGCCCCCACAGTTTTGTTCCACAATCCTCTCCAGGGTACAAGCGGTTATCCCTATTGCTTGTACACGTTTTTCTACCACATCTTGTCCTTCCTTCGCCTCTCTATTAATGTGCTTGGACACAGAGCTCTGTGAACAGCCAGCCTCTTTAGCGATGACCTTTTGTGTCTTGCCCTCCTTGTGCGAGGTGTCAATGGTCGTCTTTTGGACAACTGTCAAGTCAGCAGTCTTCCCCATGATTGTGTAGCCTACAGAACTCGACTGAGAGACCATTTAAAGGCTTTTGCAGGTGTTTGGAGTTAATTAGCTGATTAGAGTGTGGCACCAGGTGACTTCAATATTGAACCTTTTCACAATATAATTTTCCGAGATACTGAATTTGGGACTTTCATTAGTTGTCAGTTATAATCATCAAAATTAAAAGAAATAAAACATTTGAAATACATCAGTCTGTGTGTAATGAATGAATCTAATATACAAGTTTCACTTTTTGAATGGAATTACTGAAATAAATCAACTTTGTCATGATATTCTAATTTTATGACCGGCACCTGTATATTCTTGAATACACTATACATACAAGAGTAGGAGTGTTGGATAGGTACTAAAATTTTGACTTTGGTATTGACAGCCGCTTTCAGACGTCCGTACCGGTACCAAAACAGTTCAGAAGAAAGTCCCTGGTCCTCCAGACAATTGCACAACAATACACACTGCTTCTCTCTTGACAGCATAAAGCGTACGTCGAAGCAATAGGATGGTGGCAGGCTGCCTCACAGAGGTCGTGATTTCATTGAAGTAATGCGGGGATCTAACGTGAAGTCTACATCACACTGAAGTAATTCGCTCAATCCCACTGAAGCAATGGGGTTGTGGAGTACAAGAAGTCGTGAGTTAGTGAGATACCTCCATAAAATATCAATTGTGTTGAAATATGTAGATTCCTCAACACTCCAGCACGTTCTACCCCATTCCTTATCTACTCCACTGACTATCTAGGGGAAAGATTTGAGTGGAAGGCTGATGTTTACTTCCAGTATCAAAAAATCCCAGAATGTTGGTACCGTACTGTGTGAACTTTCAGGTTTTTTTGGTACTTTTCCAGGACCGGTATACTGTTCAACCCTAAAGAAGAGCACACTGTAACAGAAGAACAGTTCACAGAAGTATGGAAGCTGATGGTGTTGCCTCGGAGCCCAAAAGGAGGGGCAGGGAGCGTGAACCTGTGACCCCACACCTAACCACAAGGCCCCCCCAATGGTCATCAGAATATGTATCCACATTCTGCCAATGTTAAGTCGAACTCTGATACCGAGGTTTCTTATTGCATCCTTGGACATATCAACTTCGCTAACAGAGGTATTTCTCTACTGCAGTTGCCCACTTATGGCCTGGACCCAGTTCTGTTCTTTCTCCATCTTTTTCCATTTCAGTTCATCAGTTTGTTTCAATCTACTCATCATGTTATTTGATCACAAACACCTGCTTGTCTCCTTGGTTTAATGCTGCATTGACCTCAATACCCACAAAGTCATCATGTTTGTACGTGAAAAGTGCTCAATTACTTGTTAGGTTCTTTAATAAAATACAAACATTTCTCTGTGCTTGGAATTTTGAAATTAATGGTTTTCTACTGAGAAACTAATGCAGCCAAAATAATCTAACCATCTAAGAGAAAGCAAGCACAAAAAAAAACAAACAACAGGGCACCTAAGACCACAGCAGGGTATCGTATGTGTAACCACAGAAGCAGTTATTAGCCGGATATTAAAACTCAGTGACACTATCCCTCTTAGAGCCGAGTGTTGATTTTTGCAGTTCTGTTTGAGACGAGTGACTGCATTACCTTTAGGAAAACCTCCAGATCAATAACTCCACGGCGTAGGGCTTCTCCCAGGTAAAAGATTGTGTCCTCAATGGCATTTTCTTCTGCGTAAAGGTTAAGGATCTGCTTGTACAAGGGCGCCGTTGGTACAATCACATCATCAATGTCATTGTTTTCAGACTGGCTCTCCATTTTCTCGAGGGCAGCTGTTAGTTCTTCGTCTTTCTTTTTCAGAAGGTCTATATTTTTATCAACGTCAGCCTGAAGAGAAAAGAAAAAGGTTTCTTAACAACAAAATTCAGCTATTATGTTAATGTATGCAGAAAATCTCCTCTTTTAGCAACATATAATACAAAAAAATCAAATGATCCAAGTTGTCATGATGCCCCCCCCTTAGTTCGATTCCTTCTTTTTCTGAACCCGTTTATTCCAATCCAGCGTCATTAGAAGGGAAAGAAGGGACAACAATCCTGTACTGAAGGCTTACTCATACAGTCATAGTAAACCTCATACTGGGTCAATTTAAAATCATCAGTGACCCTAACTTGCATATCTTTGGGGCGTTGGAGGATAATGGAGCACCCGGGCAAATCCCACATGGAGGGAGAATGTGTTAAAGTGTCCACGCTTAATTCAAAACAAAGCACGGCCTAATGAAAGGGCTTTCCTCACCACTTCTTGATCGAGACGAGAGATCATTTCCTCCAGCTTTTGGTGGCCTTTCTTCAGGTCCTCTTCTGTACGTTTTAATGCATGCAGCTCTGCTGAGGCCCGATCCAACTCCTCCTTCATACGCCATCGGAGCTTATCGCTGACTGCGGATATTAATGACGCTCGGATCGTGTCCTCGCCGATTGTGCCATCTCGACTGGGCCCTGATAAAAACACAAAAAATGAAGGAAGGCTTTAAAAAGGAGTGTCATTGTTCTATGTTTGGCCAATTTCTTCTTAGAACGTATTTATTTGTCCCCACGAGGAAAGCTGGCTTTTTACAGAAGCTCTTCCAATAAATGTATATATAAATAGATAAATAAACATATGTACACAGTAAAACCTTGGATTGCGAGTAACTTGGTCTGCAAGTGTTTTGCAAGACGAGCTAACATTTTTAATACATTGTCACAGATGAGCGGGGACACTGCCCGACCGGGACGCCTGGATAGTCCCCGACGTGGACAATATTACTCCTCGGCCACGAGAGGGCTGCCGCCCGGGCCTATTTAGGGGCTACAAGGAGGGACCTGGGACACTCGTGAGAGGACGTGGCCACCGCCAGGGGGCGCCCAGACAGTGAGGGAATCCTGGATGTGGCGGAAGTGCTGGCAGAAATAATTCCAAGAAGACCCGGAGTGCTTCCAGGTGCTTTCCTGAGACTTCCGCCACACCAGGAAGTGACGTCAAGGAGAGCACCTGGGGCTCATCCGGGTCATGATTAAAGGGGCCGCCTCCTTCTAGTAGACGAGCCAGAGATGGGAGGAAGGAGACGAAGCTTGTGAGGAGGAGGAAGGAGGTCAAAGAGAAAGAGAGAAAGAAGAAGAAGAGAAAGAGGAAGAAAGGAAGAGAGTTGGTGAGAGAAGGCATTGTGGTGCTCAAAGATAAAATAAAGGAGTGTGCGTTGGACATCCTGGTGTCAGTCTGTTTGTGTTTGGGGGTACGTTTTCCACAACATTTTAACTTGATAAACGAGCGAGGTCTTACAATACCAGTACTGCGTATACGCTGTATATCGTCACAAACACACCATCGCCATTGTGAAGCATGCTGGTGTTAGCATCAGCAGGCTGTGAGGACGCTTTACTGCAGCAGGCCCTGAGAGGCTTGGGAGGGTAAAACAAATGCAACAAAATATAGGGAAATCCTGGAGTAAAACCTTGGAGTTTGCAAGAAACCTTAGGAGAAGGATTTGTTTTCCAGCAAGACAACAAGCCCAAGCATGAAAGCAAAGCTACAGAGGAACGGCTGAAAAATCAAGCAATGTGAATGCCCTGCACTGGACGAGTCCTACAGAGAATTGGTGGCTGCAACGTGACAGAGATTGAGCAGTTTTATAAAGAGAGGAGTTACAATGGCAGTGCTCAGATTTGAAAAGTTGGCAGAGACCGGTGCACACACACTCAAGACTGTCATGGCTGCCAAGGGTGCATCTCCTAAATACTGACTTGAAGAGGGTAAATACTTTCATGATCGATTATTTTGTGATTTACATTTAGGGAACACTGCAAAAATAATCTATTACTGATTTCCTGTTATGTAGTAAGACCTTAACAATGGCTTCTTCTGGCCTTAATAACACTGACAGAGCATCAGTAAAGGGGATACTCATCTGTGCAATGTGGCCACTACAATAGAACGGTCAGAGCAGGCTTAAGTACGACACAGTTCTCCTTCAACTGCACACGTCACTATCAGAACTGGGAGTCCTTCCTATTCGTAAGTCATTGTACCAATCTATCAAAAGCCTCATTGCGCAAAGACGTAATAATCACTTCAGTGACGATTTGTCAGTATTATTAGGATCATGAGACGCCTTTGTTGAGGTCTTAACACGTAACAGAGTACGAATAAGAGAAGTATGATTGCAGTACCCAAACCAGTGGTTGCCAAAATCGGTCCTGGGGGACCCCCTGGGGCTGTAGGTTTTTGTTCCTACCAACTTCTTTTTTTCATTGGACTCCTAACCTAATTAAGTGAGCTGTTGTTTCCCAGTTTCTGTGCTTTGGGTTCAATGATGAAATGACAAAAGTAAGCATATTAATACATTTTAATCAAAATTAAGCAGTTATATGTGGATAATGTATTTTTTTTTTTTAGCTTTTTTAATTTATGTTCATCCTGATTTTCACTCTGCGTTTCCATTACAGTCAACCCTCGTTTATCGTAGTTAATCCGTTCCAGACTCTGCCGCGATAAATGAATTTCCGCGAAGTAGGATTCTTTATTTATAAATCGAATATTTTAACAGTTAGAGCATAGAAAACCTGTTTATGACCTTCTAAATACGTTTAACATTATTAGAGCCCTCTAGACATGAAATTTAACTCCCTCTATTCAAATGTTTAAACTGTGCTCCATGACAAGACAGAGATGACAGTTCCGTCTCACAATTAAAAGAATGCAAACATATCTTCCTCTTCAAAGTGTGCGTCAGGAGCAGAGAATGTCAGAGAGAGCGAGAGAAGCAAACAATCAAAAATCAATAGGGCTTTTAAATTTGCGAGGCCCGCAGGACAAAGCAGCTACAAGGAAGGCAGCAATGTGAAGGTAGTCTTTTGGCATTTTTTTGGAGAAGCGTCCGTATCCTCTAGGCCAATGTGCAAACAGCCCCTCTGCTCACAACGCCTCCGTTAGGAGCAGAAAATGTCAGAGAGAGTGAGAGAGACAGAGAAAAGCAAACAATCAAAAATCAATACGTGCTGTTTGGGGTTTCAAGTATGCGAAGCGCCGCACGGGAAGCATATCGTATGTTATTGAGGACTTTTATTTAATATGTAATACGTGCTCTGATTGGGTAGCTTCTCAGCCATCCGCCAATAGCGTCCCTTGTATGAAATCAACTGGGCAAAGCAACTGAGGAAGAATGTACCATAAATTAAAAGACCCATTGTCCGCAGAAATCCGCGAACCAGCAAAAAATCCGTGATATATATTTAGATATACTTACATTTAAAATCCGCGATAGAGTGAAGCTGCGAAAGTCGAAGCGCGATATAGCGAGGGATCACTGTACTGACTAATTAGTGGGTCTGACACTGAAGCAGCTGTAGCCTTTCACCACTGAGTTTTAATCGCTGGGTGTCTGCTTTGCTTGTTTTTAGTTGTCATTATTAGCATACAATGAAGGGAGAAAACTACACAGAATATGGGAAAATAATCAAAAAAGATTTAAGCATTTAAAGCTATAGCAAAAAGCAGAAACACTTCTAAACGTCTTATAAAATTTAAAAACCACTCTGCTGTGCTTTTCTGAATGCAGAATAAGAAGAGGGAAAAAAGACCAGCTAACTAAATAAGGTCAATTATTATCCCTTATTGTGGATCTGGTTGGAACAAAAAGCTGCAGCTACTGGGGGTCCCCAGGACCAAGTTTAGGGACCAACGTCCGCCACTGAAGTGTTATGTATATTTGCAACTCATTTAGACCGCTTTGACATTAAAAAGAGTCTTTCTATTGATCAACATCAAGAAAGCCACATGTGCTTCATTGTTGTGCAACATTAAAATGATGAATACTTTTATAGCCACTGTACATAAAACAGGAAAAAAAAATAATAATAATACACTGACTAAATATACACATTTAAATTAACTAAAGAGATGTTTCCTTAGTGCGTAAGAAAAAAGTCATCTAAGAGGATCCACAAGCACCGTGAAATGGACGCTTGAATTTAACAAGAGCCCTTGAGTCAGCAGGTCATGAGAATGTCACAGTTAATCTTGCCCACCAAGTCAAAGCTCTTTAAGGAATATTATCCTTCGACAATCTATTTTTAACCTAAATATATTTGTTGGGTGAGGGGACGCAATTCCAGGCTTTCACATATGAACTTTAATCTTCAAATGCCATGTACTGCAAGGTGTCTGGTTACATGCTTGACCTTACAAAGCAGAGGCCAGCCTTGACAAATGCGATAGCCCTGGTCAAAATGACCAAAAAAAAAAAAAAAAAAAAAGATCACGATGGTGCAGATGTTTGCCACCAGTATCAAAAGTGCAAAACTGACTGATTCATTTCACTGCTCTCATCAGCTAATGTAACAGGGGGCTCAGAGGGCTGAAGATGTTAGGATCAGTCAGTGTGGAGTTTGCCCCTCAATTGTCTGCATTGGGTTTTCTCCAATATTTTTCCACATTCCAAAGATGAGAAAAATAAACTGATAAGAGAAGCTAAACCAGGGGTCTCCAACCTTTTTTCCCCTGTGAGCTACTTTTGCAACATGAAAATGGCCGAGAGCTACTTGTGCTTTCTAACATGTATTCTCATAGCTTATTTCAACCCAAACAAACTGAATAAGCTTGTTTTGACTGAACATTTATAAAATGTTGGTGTCCACAACTCACATTTTGCATTAAAACATCACAAGAAATATTTAGTTCACCTACAAGTGCATTTTGTATGTCTGTATGCATTTTCTTGTGTATCTCACACTATTGAATTAAAACATGAATGCTGTCCAAACAAAACAATGCAATTCCAAATCCACAGATATGACTTCTTCATTTTGTCACATGTCACTGTATTCACAAAACCAGTTGCACGTGTGATGTGCTGTTTAGTTAGTTAGATGACTCGACAAGAGAGGCAGGTGTGTAGTGGAGTGGAGCCACTGAGGTTCGCTCTTATGGAGTCATTTCAATGTTCATCAGTCAGTCGTGATCTGAACTTTGATTTCATGACATTCACGTCTGACTCGCAAAGGTATGGAGACGCAAACAGACATTTTCAGAGCTGCTTGGTGAAGATTCTTCTAGTTATCTCACTCTACTAAGCTCCAGGAATGCTGAGAATGCTGTTGAGAATTTAACTGCACATTATTTTGAAGGTTTACCAATATATAATATATAAAATACAATGTCTCTCTGTCTATATGTCTGTCCGCTTTTCACGAGAGATCTACTCAACGGATTTAGATCGAGTTTTTTCTATAATTTGCTTGAACATTCCAGTTGATTTTGAGACTCATTTCGCTATGTATCAGAGTTCGCTTGCTGTACCGATTTATTTGTGCGAATCCGAGATCCACGCAACAGGCCGAGGGGAGGGGGTCTTCCTCACTCACTTGCCAGCTTCAGGGTGGGTTCCTTAACTCCACTTAGCTAGCGAACGAGAGACCATTTGAATTCAACTTTGTTTGATATTTAAAATAAAGTGTTACTTGGGTCTTGATGAGTTTGAGTCTGGATATTCTCTTAAGTGTATGCCACATTGAAATGATAGATTACAATTGAGATTGTGGATCGTGATTTTGTGTTAAAAGGATCGTGATATGATTTTTTGGAAAGATCGCCCACCCCTAATTTGACTAAACAAGCTATCAAATTTATGTAGGATTCATTAACCGTTTGGTGAGCTACTTGGAAAGGGGTTGCGAGCTACCAGTAGCTCGCGAGCGACGTGTTGGAGATCCCTGAGCTAAACTGATATGTTAAGGGCAGGAGAGGTGTTGGACGTGTATGTGTGTGTTAGTCTGACATATAATGAACTGGCCTCCTAAAAGTGCTGATGTTGGAGAGAGTGGACCTGTGCAAGCTTCTCCTTCACAAAACCAGGTTTAGAAAATGGATGGGTGGGTTTTCACAAAAGCAGTCTACAGAATACCCACTTTACTTCAGGCCAGGCATTATGAGGATTTCACATTATTTCTGTGGCTTAGACTTGTGATGGTATACGAGGAGAGACCCAATAATTTCCAGTACAGTACTGTTAATCAATTAAAAATCATTAGCATACAACTTACAGTAATTCCATTTTAGTCATCTCCAAAGTGATGTCCTCGAGATGCAATTCACTTGTCCCAGCGTGTCCTCATTCCTGTACTGAGCTTTTGCTACTGTGTCTGAATTTTTTTTGTTCCTTGGTTTTCTTTCATGGCAGCTAATTGCCTTCCCTTCAGTCTCAGTTTTAGTTTCGGGAACAAAAAGTTGTCACAGGGAGCAAAATATGGCCAGTTCCAGGAGTTGCAACAAAACACTTTGACTGTTAATGTGGTGTGTGCAGGTGCTCTGCGGTGTTGTGTGCGTCTCCACTCCTGATGGCTTTTCATTTTTTTCCCCTGATGCTTTCCTGCAGACCCCTCAGCACTTCAACATTATGTTGCTGAAAAAGCACTCTTTGGAGAACAAACTCCAGCATTTTTCTAGTTTTAGGTAATTTTTTAGTTTTACTTTTATTTTTATTGAATTTATTAAAATCAGATAACATAACATACAAGCTAGTCAATTTTTACAAAACTAGGTTTGAAACTAATAAGTTTTACTTTGTAATTTTTTAAATTTAGTTTTAGTATTTCACCAGTTTATATTTTAGTTTTTTTATAGTTTGAATTTTTCAGCAATTAACTTTTAGTTTTTGTTATATTTTATTTGTTTTGCATTACTCACCAAAAACATCCACATGGACATTTTTCAAGTGTAAAACCACGGTTTTCTTTATAGTTGTCAAATTGTACATCATTCCTGTTGTACCTGTCAATTTAACCCAAACAATTTTACCATCTGTGACAGAAACACAGCCTTTCCCCTGATGGTGTGAAAGTTAAGGACTTCCAGAATAATCAGAAAACGCAAGTGTGCTCCAATGTCATTTGTTACCTCAACCCTGCAACAATTTTAAGGAAATGGTTATTTAACTTCAAAAATACTTTATATTTTATGATTCCCTTTCTGAGCAGTAAGATCACCACACACATACACTCTTATTTGAAATCTCCCGACTATAAATCATCTACTCATTTTGAGATTTTTAAAGTATATTTTTCTCATTTTTGCTTATGATTTCAAATACTGTTGAAGTCACTACTTGAACTGTGTTAATCACAATATGAGCAGAATTAGAGATGAAAGTTTGTCCTCGTACCATGAGATACGAGTGCCCTAACGTACGAGTTTTTTGAGATACAAGCTGTCACTAGGTCGATTTTTTGCCTTGAGTTACGAGACAAAATTCGAAATACGAGCCATTAAAGAGCTTGTCACCACACATTCAGAGGAACTGACGACGGAGGAGTTGACGGAACTACAGACGTGGCAACATACGGAGGTTCTGCAGGAGATCGGTATCACGGAAGGAGGTAGAGGTGGAGGAGGTTACCTCATAAAGTGAGATAAAGGAAGTGTTTGCAATTTGGGAAAAATTTTTGAACTTTAAAGAAAAGAAACACCCTGAAAACGTAACAACTGATCGCGCTGCGGCTGTATTTAATGACACTTGCCTAACAATTGACTTTACTGAAAAGAAACATCCTGAAAAAGTTGCAACAGATAGTGCAGCGGCGCTATTTAATGACACTTACCTAACACTTCACTTTATTGAAAAGAAACATCCTGAAAAAGTTACAACTGATCGCTCAGCAGCGGAGCTATTTAATGACACTTGCCTAACGCATTTTAGAAACATTCTGAAAGAGAGGATGAAACAGACCTCATTGGACAGGTTTTTTTTGAAAACCCCTGCAGAAAAAAGTGAAGAAGGTGCGGCGAAAAGGGCAAAAATCAGTGAATAACATTCAGTATTCAGTTCAGTCTTTCTCCACCACCTCCGTCAGCATCTTCAACTCGTCTGATCTCCAAGGTAAATGCTGTACATTATACTGTACTTAATAAAACCAGTACATTCAATTGTATTGTGTTTTTATACAATATTCTTTATTTACAAGTACATTTTTCTAATTTAAAAACATGTAACAAAAACTTGCAGTGTTTTTAGGTGGTCCGGAACGGATTAATGGCATTTCAATTCATTCAATGGGGAAAACTGATTTGAGATAAGAGCTCGGTCACGGAACGAATTAAAACTCGTATCTCAAGGTATCACTCTAATATATACTGCATTTTTAATTTTTAAATTTTATTTAATTTATTAAAAGCAAGTAACACTCCATTCAAACAAGTCAAACTTATCAAAACTAAATTCAATTCAATCACACTCATGAGAAAGACAGGACTGCATTTCTACAATCATACCACTTACATTAAATGCTGAACATTTGTTATTGCAACATCTTAGATTCTTCACTTATTAAATAAGTAACATGCAGCAGCCATATCACATGTGCATCCCAACAGGTCATACACCTGAAGCTAAGCCTGGCCAGTACTTGGAAGGGAGATCATCTAGGAAAAGCTTGGGTGGCTGCTGGAAGAGGTGTTGGTGAGGCCAGCAGGGTGCCTCAATTTGGATCCCAATGTCCCAATACAGTGACAGGGACACTGTGCTCCTTTGGATTTGAAGTAAAGCCGAGGTTCTGTCTCTCTGTAGTCATTAAAGACCCCTGGGCAGAGTAGGGTGTATCCCAAAGTCCAGGCTAAATTGCCCACCACGGCCTAGTCAGTCTACCCCCCTGATCATCCCCCTGTCTCCATTTGGCTAACTGTTTTTCACCACCTAACAGCTCATGTGTGCTGAGCAGACTGGAGTAAAAATGGCTGCCGCTGCATCCTCCAGTTGGATGTTAC
>NW_024380552.1:0-33184 GCF_016835505.1 Polypterus senegalus | reverse complement strand
TACCCCCAGTTAAAAACCGGCGGGAATTCTTTAAGGGGGCCCTTTGTGCCCCCCGGGGGAAAATTAAAAAATTCTCGTTTTTTAACCCCTTTTTTGGGAGGCCCCTGGGGGCCCTTTTGTGGTAAAAAATGTAGCACCCGAGTCCCCCCCTTGAAAACACGCTGCTCAGGGGGTCAGGCCTTGAGGGAGGGGCCCCTTTGGGATAAGCTGACAGAAAAGGCTCTGGGTTCCCCGTTTTGGTGAAAGCAGGGCCCAGGGGCCAGGAGTTTACCGGGGTCCAGGCCAGGTGTTCCCCGGACCTGAAAACGCCAGGTCCCAAACGAGTGCACTGTGTCTGCGGGATCCCCAAAAACGTTTTTTGACACCCCCGGTAGCCCCACTTGGGTAGTTTGAACGTAGGACATTTAACGTTTTTCGTTGTTGAATCGTAGGCCCCTTTTTGGGTTTTTTTTGGGTTAAAAAAAGGGGCCCCCCAAAAAAAATCTGAAAATGGTGTCACCTACCCCTTTTTGCCCGGCTCCAAAAATTGAGGGGTCTCACTTAAAGGGACACCATCCCTTTTCCATGGTCATGATACATTTTT
Source organism: Polypterus senegalus (assembly GCF_016835505.1). Lineage (NCBI taxonomy): Eukaryota > Metazoa > Chordata > Cladistia > Polypteriformes > Polypteridae > Polypterus > Polypterus senegalus. The sequence continues at coordinate 32,601 of NW_024380552.1, read as the reverse complement.
TTGCATAAATTATTGAAGATGCTGAAAAAGGAAATAATTGGAAAATTTAAGTTCTATTTTAAAATTTTTTGACATTATATTGGGGAGTTGGATGTAAGGCCCTGAAGATCAATGATCAACAAAGAGCTCCTGAGACTTATTATTATGGAGTATATTATATTTTTTTTGGATTTAGTGCCACTTTTTAGATAACGATTTAAAACATAAGACATTGATTCGATCTTCTTAAAGAAAAGAAATGATGGTAAATTTTTCACTTTTCTTGTAATGCTCCAGGATGCATAACCCCCAAAATATCCAACCATCCCTCCAATCCCAAACCGCTTAAACCAACCAGGGTCACTTTTTTGGCCAATCCCAGCCAACACAGGGCAAAACAGGAAACAAAAACCCCGGGCAGGGCCGCCCCTGAGGCAAAAAAACACCCAAGCATACACTGGGGGCAATTTAGAATCGCCAACCACCTAACCTGTTTTCGGGCGTGGGGGGAAACCCACGAGACACGGGGGAACATGCAACCCACCCAGGGGGGATTAAAAAGGGAAACCCGGTCTCCTAAGTGGGGAGCAGGGCCACCGGAAGAAAATACATGTTGATGGTTTTGAAATTAACTGTGTTTTATGTAACTGTAATTTGGTTGATTGTTTATGATTTCAGACTTTATTTTATCCGCTGTCAGCTTTTTATCTACCATGGGGGAAACCCTTTTTATTTTACTGCACATTTTTAAAGATACTGGTATTTATATTTTTTTTATTATTCATATGGGGTATTTTTTAACTTTTATTATTTATATACTATTTTCCCAAAAGGATGACTTTAGAAATTTTTGAAAGGGTGGTTTGTTTTTTCTAGAGAGCTGCTCGACGGTTGGTAAACATTTACTATTTCCTTTTTTTAAACTTTTTTTCTTCTAATTTCCTGGCCAGCTCTTCTGCTCTGTTTAGTGGTCCCAGATGCCCGGGGCCCTTTTTCGAATTTCCACCTTATTGTTCGGGGGGCACCAATGACTGCGGTCGGGTCCCCTGTTTTTGGGTGTTTTGGACAACTTAACCCCAATCCGGGGGCCATCAAAATCACAAACCAATAGGGTTCAAAAAACAGGTTCTTTTTTTTTTTGCACTTTGTCTTTATTAATGCAAAATACATATTAGAAAAAACGGCCGGGAGCAGAGAAGAAGGTTTAAAGAAGTAATGAAAAGAAAAAAGGAAAAACTTTTGAAAATAACATAACATGATTGTCAATGTAATTTTTGTCACTTTTGTGAGGAGAGTGGCGTCATATATATATATCCATCCATTTTCTAACCCGCGAACCAAACGGGGTCACGGGGTTCAGAACCCGCCAACCGGGGCCAACAAAACCCAACCGGGCGGGGTCCCAAACCCCACTGCAGGAAAAAAAACACCCCCACACCCCAAACACCCCTGGGGCTAAAACCCCAATCCACCTAACCGGGGATGTCTTGGATTGGGGAGGAAACCAGAGCCCCCGGGGGGAAAACCAAAACGGTGAGAACATGCAATCCACGGGGGAGGGGGGGCCCCGGGTTCCAACGCGGGGCAGCAGCGCCCACGGCCAGGACGCCAATATATATATATATATATATATATATATATATATATATATATATAAAAATATATATACACACACACATAAACATATATAAACATATCTAAAATACACAAATACAAAACATATATACACAAAAATACATATAAAAAATTTTGTACATACACACACAAAATATATAAACATATATATAATATACATACATATCTACATATATACACACAAAAAAAAAATATATATATAATATCTAAAATATATACACATATTTTAAATAAATATATAAAAATATATATTTTTCATATATAAAAAAATATACATAAAAATAATAATACCACACAAATATATATATAAAATACATACACACACAAAATATATAAACATATATATACATATACATACTTTCTAAATATACAGACACAGCTATTTCGACAGTGAATACCCCTTTTTAAAAACGATAACCCCCGCCTAGGGAAGTTCAGGAAAGCATCGATTTGTTCAAGCCCATTTAAATTTTAAATAGAAGGAATTTTTATTTATCAAGAAATATTTTGGGGAATGGAAAACAGACAGGAATATTATTCCTGAAAAATCAACTAAAACCCTTTAAACAACTTATAATATTTGCCCAAAAAAAATATATCCTGTCTAAATTAAAAAGAGAAATAAAAAACGTTAAAAAGAACAAACATTCAAATTTTTTTACTCTTATGAAATTTTTATATAAAAAAATTTTAGTTTTTAAAATACCCCAAAAAAGTTTTTGCTCTCCATAAAAAAATCCTGTAAAATTATACAAATTCAAATATGAACATGCTGATAACAAAACCTAAAAAAAATCAAATGTGTTCCTTTCAGCAAAAAAATCAAATCATTCAGTTGTCTTTGCTCTTTGTCTTTTTAGAGCTGACCCCATTTTTTTTTTGGCCAAGTTTGCTTTTTGTGAAGTTCTTTTTGGGGAGATTCTCGGGAGGGATTGGGTGCTCATCAGTGAGGGACTGTGTGCTGTTTTGTTATCTTTATCACTGAGAAGAGTTTCCAACAGATATGCTACCAAAAGCACAAGGTCTGCGGGACGGATTTTTTTCTTCGGTCCCCAAAAGGGCCCGAAATAAAAGGCGCCGACAGAAAAGGCGTTTTTTGGGGGCACCGAGGACCTTGGTTTAAATTCCCAAAAGGAAAGGGGGCAAGTTGCACTGGTTTTTTTCCCCCAAAAAGAAAACCGGAAATAATTTTTGTTTTGGGCAGGGGTTAAAACATCCGCTGAAGTGTGATTTTTTTTAATTTTCCCTTTTGTATCTTCTGCATTCTTGACGGGTTCCCCTGATGTTTTGTCTCATAGTGCCGTCTTTAGATTAAATTCTGAATTACAGCCACAGCCCAGAAATGAGGAAAGGGTTCAGTAAAATATACCAGCCTCCCATGGGTTTTAAAGGCCTTTTTTGAATCAACTTTTCAGCATCGGGTGAGCTAGCCAAAACTTTCAGCACTGGAATTTTATTAACGCGAAATGTTCGCAAGGCAGCTGGGGCGCTTTTGGCATCGTGTTTTTTGTGTTACCAGGGTCATATACCCAGGCCATTAATAGCAATAATACAGTATATAAAAAGATCTAATGGATATATACACCCGGCCGGATGGGCCCCTCCCCTTTAGTTTGACCAAAAAAAAACCCCTTAAAAAAAATATTTTTTTAAAGGGTGCAATTTAGATGAGTTTATGCCACACAGCCCTGTTAATAACCCCTCCCCCCCTGCCTACTTTTTACCCCCATCTAATGAAACACGGTATTTTTCCCAAAAAATATTGATGGGAATAAAGATCCATTATTCAGAAGTAGATGAAAAATAACAATATTAATATAAAAGTACCAGAATTAGGTTTAAAACAAAAAGAAAAAACTTTTAAAATAAGTAAATATTCAATTACAGTTTTGTTTTTAAAATGAATAGGTTTTCTCAAGGGTTTGTTACTTTTTTAAACGGGGTCATTTGTGGATTTTTCCGGAATTTTGGGTTTGTAATCGTTAAAATAATTTTCCAAATATTTTTAAAAAAAGTTTTCTTTTTAAAAGAAGGAAATTCAGACTTTTTTTTAAATCCCCTTTAGGGAAACTTTTCCCCTTTTTTTTCCGTATCATTAGTTTTTTTCAAACCCTAAATTTTCCCCTTTTTTTTAACTTTTTTGCGGCCTTTTTAACTGTGTTTTTTGGCAGGCGGGGGGGACCCCCGGAAATGCTAAATTTCCCGCTTGCGGGCCACTGTTAATGTCCCCCATTAATGCCTCACCCTTTATTAAAAAATTTCCTGCCCAGGGGTTTTCCCCCACCCTCCCAATCCCCCCCAACACCCCTTTCCCCCAAATTTTTTTTTGGGGTTTTTGGATTGTCGCTGGGACGGCCTTATAGGGGGCACTAAAATTCAAACGCCCGGCAGCCTGTTATGCTTAATTTGGTAGGTTTACATCGTGTTTGTTTTCCAAAAGGGAAACCTGAAATGGTTGAAGTCAGCCGCTTTTAGTTTCGCTGCCTTCCAAAAAATGCTTTTCTTCAGCGTTTTTGAGGTCTTCCTTTTTCGGTACCGCGGATTACGGGGGGAGGGGTGATGATGTCACACGAAACCCGCCCCCTTTATTTGAAGCTCATCTCCATTACAGTAAAGGGAAAAAAACTGTTTCCAGTTATGACCATTGGGCGAGAATTTCGATTTTAAAACCCCCCAATTTTTTGTAAGGAAGCTGTAAGGAATGAACCTCCCAAAACCCAGCCTTCCACCCACACGGGAATTTGGGGCCGAATTTAGGATAAAATTTTGAGGGAAATGAGTAAGGAGGAGTGAGGGGGAGTGGGAAAAGGGAAAGGAGTGATTTTGAGTGAGGAGGAGTGAGGAGCGAGTGGGGGGCCGGCCCTTTTATTAGTATATATATATATTTTATATATATAAAAACTGGGGTGAGCAACTGTTGGGGGGGTGGAAACCCTTAAGGAAAAAAAGAAAAATTATTTGTACAAAATCAAATTTATTTATCCTTTCCCCAAATAATTAAAGGGGCAGGCTTTTTTCGATAAAGTAAAATACCCCGTTTTTTAAAAAAGGGATGACCCCCCCTTTAGGGCAAGTCTGTGGGGATATTATGAACTATCGATCTGTTCAATTTCCCCATTTAAATTTTTGAAAACTCTGAGGTCTAGGTTTATAACTTGTTTTAACCCCACAAAGACGTTTATCGTGGTGATTTTATGTAGAAAAAAAAGGGAAAAGATTGAACGGGATTTAAAAGGATAGAAACAGCCCCGATGCACAAAGAAAAGCCCGCCAGAAGAAATCCATTGAATTCTGTTTTCCCCAGACTCCACCAAACATCACAAACCCCAACTTTTCACGATTTTTCTTTAAAAATTTGGCGGCCCCTTCATTTAATTTTTGAGCCCTGTCACACCACTTTAAAGTTCACTAATGAAGGGCAATTTGTTACCCCCCGGGCCCCCCCCAAACCCATGTTTTTACATGCTTTTGGCTTTCTATTGGGGAAAAAAGATATCATGTAATTTTATGTTAGTATTCTGACTGTTCATAGAGCAGGAATATCATAAGTCAATGTGCGGCATCTTTTTTAAAGGGCAAAACCAATTTTGAGATTAAAATGGAAAAAAATTAAAATTTAATAAAATTTGGGGGTTGGGAAAAATCAGAAATTTTAAAAAATTTATTTTTTAAAATGAAGTTTGTTTGCACTTCACGAGGGGAAAAAAACTTTTCAAAAAATTAAATGCTCAATTTTAACGGGAAAAAAAATGTTTTTGGGAATTTGGGGCAAAATGTCGAGAATAAAGTTTTAAAAGTTTAAAAAAAGTCAACATGCTTTTATTTTTAAATTTAATTTAGATTTTTTTTTTTTCAATGTGTCCGTTTTTTTTCACCGTCCCTAATTTGGTTTCCATAGTGCACCCCCTCTCTTTAGTCGAGGTAATTCGGGGGAGATCCAATTGGGGCGCCTCCCGCTACCAAGATTCTCCCAAGAATTGGGAAAAACACCTCCCGCCCGACGGAACCAAAAAAATTGACCCACACGAATTGCTTTTCCAACCCAAAAATTGGGGCCCAAACGGGCGACGCTACCAAAAAATTTTCCCAACCCCTTTTTCACCCAAAAACCCCCGGAGAGGGGACAACCCCCTGCCAGTTAATATATTCTGAAAAAACCCGTTTGAGTCGGCCCCAGACGCTTAAATTTTTGTTTTTTAATCCCTCTAAAATGTTAATTACCAGTGTCGGTTTGGATATATTTTTCCCCCCCCACACATGTTCTGAATGATTTTTAAAAATTCTTTTGGGTTTTTTATTACATTTTTCTAAATATTTGGAAAAAACGGGAAAAACTGATATAATAAAAGGAAAAAAGGAAAAAACGAATTTATAAATTTTAGTTTAATTTTACAGAGTGAGCTTTAAAAAAAATATTATAAAAGGGCCCTTTAAATTTTAAAAAAAACAAAAACATAGAGAAAAAACAACTATTTTTAAAATTTCCTAAAAAAGACCCTTAAAATCTTTTTCTGGTATATAAAAACCAAAAGTTCATGAATGAAAAATATATACTGTGTATATATTTCCTGTAAAAAAGAAAACAAATGCTTTTTTTTAAAAACTTTAAAAACTTAAAATTAAAAACGTTTTTTTTCAAGGCCCAATATAGAATAATAATAATACTCTATATTAACATTGATGTTATAAATTATGTTTATAAAGTGGACCTACACCTTTAATATTCAGACAATGCCATATATATAAGTGGTGTGTATGCTGTTTACTAGAACACATAGTTATTTTGTGCTAAGTATATAAATCATTTTGCAATATTTCCAAATATTTATTTTTACCTACTTCAAATCAATTGTCAGCATCAACTAGAATATATTACTTCCCAAATGTTATAATATATATAAACACAAAGCTGTGCAATTATTATTTATTGATAGATTGATTATGATTCAATAGAATGGGCAGGCAGTTTGTTTAAGGTGATTTTTTAACTTTGCTTGTTGTCTGTGTGTTCCTTGACAAATTATTCACTAAACAGTTTTCGCTTAATCAAAAAGAAAATAAACAAACTACAAAAGCAATGTAGATCTCAGCACCGTCTGAAGAGAAAGTTTTTTTTTTCATTCTGCAATGTGCCTTGAGCGGTATTCAACTCAGCCTTGCAATACTGGTAGATTGTCCTCAAGAATTGCAGCACATTCTCGATTAATGCACGCATATCCTCTCTCGAATCGAACCTTGGTCGCTGCTACAGCCTCTACTATCATGGGCACTGCCTGTGGCTTGTCTAGTTGAGAGTATGTAGATCGAGGTTATATATATATATATATATATATATATATATATATATATATATATTCGATTTCGCAGTGGAGAAGAGTGTGTTAAAGAAGTTATGAAAAGAAAGGAACATTTTAAAAATAATGTAACATGATTGTCAATATACAGTTTTCCTCTGCTATAAGCACAGTCCTTCACCCGTGAATATTTACCGCAGTGTTTCTATTGATTGCTGATGACGGCCTTATATGGCAGGCATAATTACGGGAGGCGTGAATCTGCCTCCCACGCCATCGAAACAGAGGTCTATTATAGTTTATGGACGAAAATAGGTTCCAGTTATGACACATAGAATTTGAAATGAAACCTGCCCAGCTTTTGTAGAAGCTGTAAGGCATGAGCCTGCCAAATTTCAGCCTCTACCTACAGGGAAGTTGAGAATTAGTGATGAGTGAGTGAGTGAGTGAGTGAGTGAGTAGGGCTGCCTTTTATTAGTATAGATTGTGGTGTAGTTTTGGTCATCACAGCTACATAACTTTCTTTTTTATTATCTGAAGAGAAAGTTATTATTACAGTACTTTCATGTTAGAAGTGGTGTTAATTCTCGACGGTATTCATTTTTATATACTGCCATATTGGTAGTACTTTGAAAAACAGAAGCAATACCATAATATTGTCAGATAATGATAAGCTAATTCACAGCTTAAAGCACCAGAGGTGTGGAGAGGACTGTGAGACACAACTTCTCTGTTGGCACAAGTTCTTCCGTGCATCTCCGTCTCACTTTCTTTATCCTCCATCTTGGTCTCTGTTCTTTAATCTTTGTAGCAGTGAGTCTCTCAGCTGTTTAAAGACTGACTTGGCTAACCAGTAAGCTGTGCCCAAAATGCCTTTAAGCATTGTTATTTTATAAACACTCTTTTAATACACTCTGCATTGCACTCTTAGCACTTTTAGCTGTTAGCTATAGCCTATAATTTACTACTGACTGAAACATCACATCTATTGTTTCAGCTGTACTATGATATTGAGGTATACAGGTATGGGAAATTCATACTGTACAGGAAATTAAAACCAGTATACAGGATGAAATGGTATGCCATCCAGTACTTGACAATACTATTAATTTTGCATGCAAACCTTATAACCCCTAACAAGGCATTATTTATGTCTGAAGTACTGTTGTCTTCCCATAATAACATTTCAGTCCTCCACAGGATGTGAACATCATCCTGAACTCATTTATTGTCTAAATGGGAGAGAAGGCTGAGAATCGAATCAGAGAATTTTGTGAGAAAAAGCTAATGGGCTTATAGTACCACATGATTAATACATTTGATATTTTATTAACACATTTTAATATTTTTCGACCACCTCGGTGACTTCAGTCCCAGAAATGGAGAGCCACCTCAGAGTCCCCAGGCTCTGCTTCCTCACTGGAAGGCATGTTAGTGGGATTGAGGAGGTCTCGGCATTCTCCCCCCGACCCACAACGTCTCCGAGTAGAGGTCAGCAGCGCACCATCTCCACCATATAAGGTGTTGACACTGCACTGCTTCCCCTTCCTGAGACGCTGCTCGTGAACCAGAATCTCCTTGAAGCCGTCCGAAAGTCGTCTCCATGGCCTCCCAAACTCCTCCCATGCCTGAGTTTTTGCCTCAGCAACAACCAAAGCCACATTCCGCTTGGCCTGTCGGTACCTATCAGCTGCCCCAAAGACCCACAGTACAAAAGGTCCTATAGGACTCTTCTTCAGCTTGACGGCATCCTTCACCGCCGTGTCCTCCAACGGGTTCGGGATTGCTGCCGCGACAGGCACCACCACCTACGGCCACAGCCCAGTCAGTCCCAACAATAGAGGCACGGAACATGGCCCATTTGGACTCAATGTCCCCACCTCCCATAGGTGGTGAGCCCATGGAAGGAGGACCCACATTACCTCTTCGGCTGTGCCCGCAGAGCCCCATGGGTACAGGCCGCCACCAGGCACTCGCTATCGAAGCCCCACCTCCAGGTCTGGCTCCAGAGGGGCCCCGTGACTCGCATTCGGGCAAGGGAAAATGTTGTCCAGAGTTTTTGTTCTTCATCGGAGTTTTGCTGACCGAAAGAACGAGATCGCAAATACAAGTGGCTGAAATGAGTTTCCTCCACAGGGTGTCTGGACTTTCCTTAAAGATAGGGTGAGAAGCTCAGTCATCCAGGAGGGGCTCAGAGTAGAGCTGCTCCTCCGCATCGAGAGGAATCAGATGAGGTGGCTTGGGCATCTGATCAGGATGCCTGTGGACACCTCCTGATGAGGTGTTCCGGCACGCCCAACCGGGAGGAGGCCTAGAGGAAGACCCAGGACACACTGGAGGGACTATGTCTCCTGGCTGGCACTGGGAATGCTCTTTGGGATTCTCCCAGAAGAGCTGGAAGAAGTGGCCGGAGAGGGAAGTCTGGGCCTCTCTGCTCAAACTACTGCCCCCGCGACCCAACCCCGGATAAGCGGAAGAGGATGGATGGATGGATTTTAATATTTTTTTTTTTTTATTGATGAATCACCTCTTAATAAAATGCATAAAATACTGTCAGAATACTGCACTTTCTGATATTAAGACCGTTATCATATCATAAAAATCTCAGAGTTTGACAGTTTTCTGAATGAATATTTAAATTGCTAACTATAGGTTTGAGTGTATTTGCATATTCTGCTCAAGGTTCTTTTTTAATGCAAAGCTGTTGATGGTTCAAAAGCAACTCAAAATGCTTTCTCATATGCTCTATATATTATAAGATGTTGATAGATGGCTGATTATAGTGAGAATAATGTCAATAGTAATTTGGAAAAATTTTAACACTAAGGTGAGAGCTGCTGCTGACAGAGTCGCACCTGAAAAGACAGTTACAAAACTTCTAGCATTGTTATTCCATGGAAGACCCAAAGAGTGTCTGATTTAAAGAGAACATGCCGAGAGCTGAGCGTAAATGGGGGAAACTAAACTAACTATCCACCATGAAATATTGAAGGTTAAAATAACAGAATACAATAACACTGTCCGTCTTGAGAGACGCTGCTATTTCTCAAGATTATAAAACAATGCTAGTAATCCCAGAGTCTTATTCTCTATGATTGATCGTCTGCTAAACTAAGGTTACTCAAAAGAAAGCCTCCAAAATAGTTCCAGTAAAAGTGAAGCTATTGCTGTATTTTTTAATCTAAAATGAATTATATTAGAAATAATATAGTACATCTCCTCAGTACTGATCCTCTTTAACCCAGCTACTCCATTGTAAAACAAATTAAATTCTTCCACTAGGATAGATTTAACTTGATTTATATAAAATAATTTCTCAACTGAGACCCTCCACCTCTGTCCTTGACCCAATACCAACAAATTTTTTCAAAGAAGTATCGGGAATAGTAATTGATAATATTCTTGACATAGTAAACTTGTCATTAGATATGGGGGTCTTACCAGACTGTCTTAAGACTGCTGTAGTTAAACCCCTGCTGAAGGAAAATAATCCTGACTCCTCTGCTTTTAAAAATTTCAGACCTAATTCCAACCTGCCTTTCTTAAGTAAAATCCTAGAAAAGGTAGTCATTATGTAGCTTAATGATCACCTCGATAAACCTGCTATTCTTCATAAATTTCAGTCAGGTTTCAGAACAAATCACAGCACAGAAACGGCACTAAGTAAAGTAGTAAATGACTTGCGGTGAATGCAGACAGAGGCCATTTATCTGTTCTCATCCTCTAGATCTGAGTGCCGATTTGGACACCATTGACTGCATCAACATTCTTAGAAATCGCCTTAGTCAATGGGTGGGCCTCTGGCAGGGTCTTAAATTGGTTTGAGTCCACCTGACACTCCTACACTGTTCATAAATATTCTCTGCACAGTTATGGTAAACCTCGTTTATAGCGGTAGATACGCCCAGACAGATAAACGAATTTCCAAGAAGTAGGATTCTTTATTTAGAAATCTAATACTTTCACAGTTAGAGCATTGAAAACCTGTTTACCACCTTCTAAATACGTTTTTAAATTATTAGAGCCCTAGACATGAATACTCTTTAGTCAAAAGTTTAAACTTTTGACAAGACAAGACAAGACAGAGATGACAGTTCTTTCTCACAGTTAAAAGAATGCAAACATATCTTCCTCTTCAAGGTGCGTTTCAGGAGCGGAGAATGTCAGAGAGAGAGAGTAAAGTAAACAATCAAAAATCAATAGGGCTGTTGTGCTTTTAAGTATGCAAGCATCGCAATAAAGCGGCGCAATGAAGAGATCAATGAAGGTAGCCTTTCAGCATTTTTTACAGGCGTCCGTATCTTCTAAGCAAACAGCCACTGTGCAAACAGCCCTCTGCTCACACCCTCCATCAAAGAGAAGATAATGGGGCCAATCATACGCCTCCCTGATGGAATTGCATGATGGATAAGCATCTGCCTGTATTTCTAGAGAGTGAGGACAGAGAAAAGCAAACAATGAAAAATCAATAGGCTGTTAGAGCTTTTGGTATGGCAGCGCCTGGAAGCTATAATCGATATCATTGAGAGTTTTAGTTAATATGTACATGCTCTGATTGGGGGCTTTCGCCATTCGCCAATAGCCCTTGTATGAAATCAATGGGGAAAACAAACTGAGGAAGCATGTAATATAAATTGAAAGACCCATTGCCCCAAAAAAAGCAAAAGGAAAATCTGTGATTAAGAAAGAAAAAACCAAAAGAAAAATCAAAAAAGGGGGATCACTAATATATTATATATTAATTTATTAATATTAATAATATATTTAAAAACCCCCACCCAAAGGGTTTTTAAAGATTTCAAAAAAAAACCCCGGGACCCTGGGTTTTTAGCTTTCCGAACCCCAACGCACCCAGTTTAAAAAAAAACACCGCCAACACCGCAGACCATTTTATTTTTAAATAAAATTTTAAATAAAACAGTGTCCTGGATTTTTATTACGCAGTAGTCAGAAAAAAACCAAACATTTTGCTGCCACCCCAACACCAAAGCACTTTTCAATAAATTGGGATTTTTTACAAAAAAAAACCCCCCACCATTCCAAAACCCACCAACCAAAACACCATTATTTAAACAAAATGAAAACGAAATGTACATACAATTTTTTTATAAATTACCCATAAATTCCCCACAAACATTTAAATAAATTACCATGAGGGCCATCCGCACCTGCCGGGCCCAGCCCTCCAAGAGGGTTAGTCCCCCACAACCCACCACCAGATAAAATCACGAAATGTCCTGGCCGAGGGAACGCTTTTCCCCCAGGGGCCATTTTGGTGGGGGCCGTCCTGTCAAGTCTGACCCGGTGGGGGGGTGGGGTTGGAGAACCGCGTTTTTCGGGGGTTGTTGTTGGGGGCCAGTGGGTGGAAAAGAAACGGTCCGGCAGCACACCGGCCTCCCCCTGGCATTGGGACGAAAACCCCCTTTTTTTGTCCAATATTTCCGGCCCTTTGCAATGGGAGCTAGTTTTGGGACAACCCCGCTTCCGCGGGGAAAAATACCCCCCCTGTCCCGGGCAGCGGGGGCCGAGCCCGGAATCAAGCCCGTTTTCGCGCCCAGCTCCTCCGGGGGTCCCCCCGATGCGCCACCCGCTTTTTACCGTCAAAAAAACCCGGGGCCCCCCAATTTCTCAGGCCCGGGGGTGACCCAAAACACTTTCCCCGGGGCGTAAAGTTCCCTTCCAAACATCACCCCTGGCGACATTGGCTCGATCGCACTGCGTCCGATATGCCCATGGGACCAAAGGCGTTGGTCCCAGTCCGCTGGTGTTGATTCAAAATTTCCATTGGGGGCAGGGTCTTAAACGCCGACCAACCATCACTTTGTGGGTGAAGGGGGGTCCGGTTTTCACCCCCGTGACACCCCTCCTGAAAAAAGGGTCGTTCCCCCCCTGATCGCTGTGGAGTCGCCCGGGAACCCAAATCGGGAAAATTTTCATCCACGAATTTTTTGGGCGCTGGGGGGCCTTTGACCGAACTGCAACGCCGGGCCCATTTGGTAAAGAGTCCATTGCTACCAAACGAGCGACCGCCCAAAAAAAAAACCCAGTTGTCCACCCCAATTTTCCAGGGGCCCCCACCGGACGTTAAGGGCCGTGAGAACGCTACCAGGCCCTTTTTGGCGGCAGACGCCACAGCGGGGGAGGTACCGCCCCTGCCGACCCGGGGCCCAAATAAAAACCGGCCGTAGTCACGCCCCGTCTTAGCCCCCCGAGCCCGGGATCCAGGCCTGGGCCCCACGAGGACCCGGGCGCGAAAAGCCGGGGGAACCAGGATGGTAAATTCCCTCCCCGGCACCGCCTGTAGATTACGCCATCGCAACCCCGTTGCCCAACTGGGGTGGAGTTTTTGCAGGCCCTGTAAATACCTTTGCCAGTGGGGAGCTTGTGTTCCAACCACCCCCTTTACCTTTTTAGTGCTTGATCGCCCCCCGTAATGCCCAATTTGGGTCTGTGTAGGGCCCCCTTTTAACAGTGTCATCCCCCGCGGATGCTGAATTTGGCCCCCCCCCCTTTTTCCCTGTCGGCGGCAATTCGAATTTTCTTGCTGAGGCATGGACGCCTGGGGGGGCACCGGGCAGCTGCCGCCCCGGTCGGTGCTGTATCTCGTCATATTTTTTAGAATTATCCCCCTTTGCCACCTGGCCCTTTGGTTGCCTGAAATTCAACATCCAGGTGAGACTAGCACGTCCCAGTGTGAACCTAGTGCCCAATAGGTAGGGCCAAAAGTGCCATACCGCGGATTCCAACAGTTCCCGCCGAAAGGAACAGAAACCTCCGGCCACTGAGGCCAGCTGAAATAAGTATCACCTTTCTCCAGCCCCCCCTTCGGAGAGCACGCCCAACCCCTACGCAGCGGTGTCCAACAAAAGGTTGGGGGGGGCAGGTGGGGACGGGCCCCAAAGGGGCAGCCTTTAACGGGAAGGCGGTGCAGTCCCCCGTCCCCCCAAACTTTTGGGCCCCTTTACCAGTGGGGAAAGGGCTGGAAAGGGCCAAAGTTTTTACCTTCGGTGCAGGGGAGGTTAAACCCAAAAAAGCGATTTCGGGGGATATTGGCTGGTGGGGCCAGTTGTCACGGACACCCGGGGTCTGTAGCCACCCCACTCGCGATTACGCCCCAGAAATGAGTTGCGGGCAGAAGATTGCTTTTTGGGGTTTAACCCAACCCCGCATAATGGCGGTCGGGACCTCCTTAAATTGTGCACCGTCAAAGTCCTGGGAACAGCAGGTCATCAAAAGACCACAAAGGGGTTGGGGAAGCCCTTTAGACCCCCATTAATCTTCAAACGGGGGCGGTTTAAAAGTCCAAAGGGGCATTTTAAACCCCAAAAGCCCTTGTCCGATGGTGAATGCAGTTTTGGGGCGGTCCTCTGCTGCCGCACCCCCAAATCCACCGCAAAATCCAAAGTGCTGAACCAACGGGGTCCAGCCACAAATCCAATGATCATCGGCGAGGCAATGGGAAGAGTCTTTTTGGGGACGATTTTAAATTTCAAAAATCCCCAAGGGGGCCAACCCCTTTTTCTCCCGACCATGACCATGGGCGCCCAGGGATGTCCGGGCCCAAAATTTCTTTTCCATCCGGAATCAATTTTTCGGGCGGGAAAAAGGGGGAAAAAAATGGGGGCCTGCCCAATGAAAGGGTGACCTTCTGGTCAAAAATTCCACCAAAATTTTCCTTTTGAGTTCCCGCTGGGTTGGGCCCGCTGTTCACCACTTTGATGGCCCACCCCGCGCAACCCCCAGTGGATGGTGGTCGGGGGGAAACCGTGGGGGCACGGCAGGATTCCCTTCCCCTTTAGTCCCCGACCCGAACAACGGCCCGGGTTGGGGTCCGGAAATCCAAGCTAACAGCCCCCCAGGATGATTCCGCCCGAAGGCGTCCTTCCACCAGAGGGGGCCCCGGGAACAAACCCCTTGGGCCCGCAACAACCAAATCATTTGTCTTAATGTCCGGGGGAGCCAGAATTCGGGGGGGTCTGGCTTTCCCTACTACTACAAAGTTTTTCCGGCATTTTTCCGTCACCCAAGCGCATTGGAGGGTTCAGCTTTGGGGGGAAACCCGCCGGGCAACACTTCCCGATTGACAAATAGTGACCCCGCCACTAAGGGACTGCATGGCCCGCCATAATGCCCAGGGTTTGTCCCCTGAAACCCCGTTTTCCCCTTTGGGGAGCTGTCGGGGGGATGGAAAAGAGCAGGGTCCTCACGGGCCCCCCGTCGCTTCCCAAGGTGATGTTGTAAGGGAGGGGGTGGCAGGGCGTCCCCCGGCAAATGCCCTGTTTTCCGACGGAAAAACCCGACTTTGCTCTGCCCGGGAATTGATGATGGCTGGGCGCACACCTCCACCCTCAGGCTGGTCCTTTCTACCACCGCTCAACTGCCTCGGGGGGGTTTTCGGGTGATTGACGGCCGGGGACCCAAAATGTAGTATTTCGCCCGCTCAGCCTCCCCCCTAGTGCCTCGCCTAAATGTCGGGGGGAAAGACAGACATGTGATGAAGACGCTTGGGGGCCCCGAGGAAAGCAAGGGAAAACGAGTTCTTCCCTTGCTGTCGGAAAAAAGGGGAAACCCGTCCGGAAAAGACCCTGATGCCGGCCAATGTCCCACACCTCACCTTCACGCCGAAAAGGGGTTTTTCAGCTCCTCCCGTGTGTTCCGGGCCGAGGTTTCTGTCCAAAAAGACGAGGCATCGGGAGGGCTAAAAATCACGAAACCCCAGGGGGGCAGGCCGGGGGTACCAAGGGGACCCCCCAAGGCAAGGGCAAAGGGGTTGCAGTCGAGCCCAACCATTGTGAAGAGCAGCCCGATCCACTTGGGAAAATATGGCAGGGGGCCAACCCGCTGTATCGGCAGCTTAGCGGGGGACCGTGGGGAGGACTGGGGTGGGATTTGGGGTGCCAGGGAGCCCGGTTCATTCCCCCATCCGGATCGCAACACTGTCCGGGGGAAAACTGGCACCCCAGGCCGTTTGTCCTTTTTTTCCGGGGAGTTCTGTGATCAGGCCCCAAAATAACGCTTTTCCCCAGATGGCACGCCTATTTCTTCAAGACCGTTCCATGACGGCCTTAAACAGCCTGGTTCCCCCTTGACACCAATGAGGACCGTGGAGGAGTCTTTAAGATTTCGAGCCAACTCGCTGCACCCCGGTTTTCGGCACGGTTCCACCCGCACGAACTGCACCCCGCTTTTAAAAAGAGAAAGGTCCATAAGCGAACCCAGGTCCCAAACAAAAAATTAAATAAAAGCCTTCCCTTTTTCTTTTTTTACAAATTCAAAAAAAAAACTAAATTTATTTTATTTAAGGTCACGCCAAAACCTTTCTTTGGCTTTTTTTAAAAAAAATAAAATTAAAAAAAATTAAATTAAAAAATTATTTAAAAAAATAAATAAAATATTAAATTTTTTTACCCCCAAATTTTAAAAAAATTTTTAAATTTAAAAGGGAAATTTTTTTTGGGTTTTTTAAAATTAAATATATATTAAATTTTAAAAATTAAAAATTTAAAACGATGTTTTTAAAAGAAAGAGTTAAATAAATAAATATAATGGGTAAAATTTAATGAAATTCAAAGGTTTGGGAAAAAAAAAAATTTTAAAAGGGAAAAGAAAAAGGGGTTAAATTCCTTTAAAAAAAATAGGAAAAAAATTTAATTTAAAAAATAAAAAAAGGAAAAGAAAAGGGGGGCCAAAAAATAAAAAAGGGAAAAGGAAAAATGAAAAAAAAGAAAAAAAAGGGGGGGGGGGGGGTTTTAAAAAATGACGAGGTCCAGGAGATAAAGAGAATGTTAATGGCAAAAGCTGGTTGGGTGAGGGTTCCATATGGGGTGGGGTTTGAAAATGGAAAAAAAAAGGATAGAGATTAGACAGTTCAGGAAATGTGGATGATTTAGGCCGGACGATGGGCAGGAAAATAAAGAGCAAGAAAAGAAAATTTCAGTTTTGGTACTAAAACTAAGAGGAGAAAAGAAGGGAAAAAAAAAGATGTTTTAAAGGGAAAAAGGGAAAGGGTGGCACGTTGAACTGTTAATATCCAGCATTGCTCTCCGTATTTTCCACAACCTCGCCTTTTTTCTTTTTGTTCAAGGTGAAGAGGAGTGAAAATGAGGGGGAGGAGGAGGGGAAAGGAAACCCCTTCATGCAGTTAATTTTCAGCCAGATATGCGCCTGCTCTTCCGAAAGGGATCTTTGGGGTCTTTGGCTAGCCCCCTGTAAAAAAAAAAAAGGGGACCACGGGGGCTCGCAAGGCTACAGGCGCTGAGGGTTTGGGAAAACAACACATTTTGCATTTAAATTTAAGTTCCCAATCCCAACATAATCCACAGTTTCAATAATAACCCAGATTCCCTTTAAAAGCATTTGGGGTAGAAGAATTTCCTTCCCCGATGAGGGGGGCAGAAATTTGTTGAGAGCTTGCACAGGATGATATGTATAAACCCGGGACAGGAGGGGCTATGGTTTTTGTAAAAACTTTAAAAGTTGGGGAAAGATGTTAAGGGGGGAATGATTTTCAAAAATTTACATCAGCCCGCAGAAAAAATGAGAGGGGTTTTAAGAATGGGTACATCCTCTGTCCGAGTTGATGGACAATCTTTCTGGTATTGGGCAATGGCAATGGCTTCATTGTTTATAAATGGACTTAAACCTGAGTTACAGAAGGTTACTAAAATAACTTGCTTATGATGGGAAGATAAAAAGATTGATGATGTTCGCCCATATGCTATTCATGCTGAACGCAATATTAGAGAAAAACAAATTAAGACTCAAAGCAAATTGCTGGCAGCACAGTTGGCTATTCTATTCTGGAGAACTGCAGGCTGGAGGTAGGGTCATGGAAGAGGGTCATACAGGGTGGGAAAAGGATTCTGGTTCAGCAACTAGGTGGGCGTTGAACAACCGGTTTACAGGATGGAGGACAACATGCATGTTATTTGTGAGGCCAATTGGAACACTTTAAAGGAACTGCCTAAATCGCCCTGTGCAATCCAATCAGACCGGAGCAGAGGGTGTTGTGCAGTGGCCAGCACCCCAGACCTGGACTTAGACCCCTGCCCAGGCGTGGCCACAACCCTAGGGATCTGCGGAGATGGGTGACGTGATGGGCTAGTACACCACCCTGACTCGGCAACTTGAAGCTGACCCAATGCTTACTCTCCTTGTCATTCCTAGTGGACACTGGGGCAACTAGGTCTACTCTGCAATCCTATCAGGTGCCGGAATCCCATCACTGAAAAGACTGCGAATATTGTTGCAGCAGCGAGGTCACATCTATTCGCAGACTACCTTTAGTGTTGTTTCATCTTGAAACTCATTCACTGTCTATCATTCCTTCTTGCTCAGTGACGCTTGCCCGGTGAATCTGCTTGGACGTGATCTGATGGCAAAGCTACAAGTTTCAGTGACTGTCTCCCTTAAGGGCATGATATCACTTCACAGGCGCTTGAACTGTTTTCTACAGTACTACCTATTATGCAGCATGGGTGCCTCAATGACAATGATTTTCTTTTGAATCAAGATTCCTCAGCTCGCTATTTTGATCATCAGTTAGATGAGTCATGGACTGCATATTTTGAGACTTGTCCTTCTGAAGAAACAATTTTAATGACTTTTCTTTACCTTTCAGACGATAAAGCTGCAGCAGCCATTTATCTCACTGAACAACAGCGCATATAGTTTTTCCCAGGCTCTGTCCCACATGTTCCCTATGGCAAGACTGGCTCTATACAGTGGAAGGATTTGGGTATGTGGGTTAGACAGTGTAAGATGTTGCAAGACTGGAAGCATGAAGATCAGGGTGTTTGGGTGTTCTCACAGGGGTTCAAAAGATTGAAGTAAATGAGCATGTGGGGTAGTTCGAGAGTGTTAGAGTCAGGTTCCCTATAATGTCACAATCTCCTCCTCTGCCCCTCCCACATTCCCATGGTTGGATGAGCTCCCTTCTACTTTGTGGGCACAAGGGAAAAATGATTTTGGTTTTATTAAAGGGTTGGGCCTTTAATTGTCCATCCAAAGTCCCAAAATCATCCCCATAAAGCTCAGTACCCACTCCCAGTGGAGGCAGAGGAAGTCATTAGTAAAGTTCATTCAGATTTGGTGCAACAAGGTGCAATAGTTGAAATCCTCTATTCTCCAGTAAATTTTCCAATACTCCTTGTAAAAAAGGCAGATGGATCCTAGAGGTTCGTCCAGGACTTGCGGGGGGGAATGCTGCCATTCACCCGAGAGCACCTATTGTGCCTAACCCTGCAACTATCCTCTCCACTGTCCAATCAACAGCAAACTGGTTCTCTGTGATTGATTTAGCAAATGCATTCTTTTCTGTTCCTGTTCACCCAGATTCTCAGTTTTGGTTTGCTTTCACATTTAAGGATAAAAGATAGACTTGGATAGTTATGCCCCAGGGCTACACTGAATATCCATGTGTTTATTGTCAAGAACTAGCTTGTAATTTGGAGGGCTTCCTCCTAGAGGTAGTGTTCTTATTCAGTATGTAGATGATTTGTTGCTTTGTCTGACTCAAAGGAGAATTGTGAAAATGTACACCAAAGCTTTATTTTTTATCTAGCAGTAAATGGCCATAAAGTTTCATGCTCCAAACTCCAGCTGGTTACACAAAAAGTTAAATACCTAGGTCATATTTTAACTCTGGGAGAATGGTCTCTTTCCAACTCCCATATCGAGTCCATAAGACTTGTGTCTCATCCTGAAACTAAGCAACAGTTGCTATCTTTTCTCAGTATGATTGGCTATTGCCGACAGTGGGTCCAAAATTTTGCAGAACAGGACACCCATTACAAGATCTGGTCTATAGAAAAGATCTTACCCTAGATCCCATTGAGTGGACTCCTGAAGCAGACACGGCCCTACTCAATTTAAAACAAGCTCTGACGTCAGCCCCTGTCCTTGGCGTTCCAGATTACAAAAGTTTTTACCTTTATGTTGATGGAAAGACAGGGTTTATGCTTCTTTTTGACTCATATATTGAACATGGTGATTGCCAAAGACCAATTGCATACTTTCCAAACGTTTGATCCTGTTGCTTCTGCTTTCCAGCTTGCTTGTGAGTCGCTAGCAGCCACTGTGGCTGTTCTTTCTTGTGCAGACATTGTTTTATGTGCCCATTGGTTGTCTGTGTTCTCATTCTGTACATTACTATTCTAGTTCAGGCTTGCACATCTCATCTCACATCTGCACGCTGACACATTATCAAAATGTTCTTTTAACTTTAGCAAACGTTACTCTTGAGCGTTATCCTACTTTAAACCCTGTCACTTTGCTTCCTATGGATGATGATGGTGAACCCCATGATTGCAGGCAAGTAATTTTTCATGTTACTAAACCTTATTCTGATTTAGCTGACATTCCTCTTAATTCAGGCCATGTTGTGTTTGTTGATGGTGTTCCCTTCTGTCTTCCAGGTGGTTCCTCTCAGCTATGCTGTGGTAAGAGATAACACTTTAGTGGAAGGTGCCAAGCTCCTCTCCCTTGGTTTGCTCAGGCCTGAACACGCTTGCATTGACACGTGGGGAAGTGTAACAAATTATCAGATTCAAGATATGCCTTTGGGGTGTGTCATGATCATGGCTCACTTGGAAAATGAGGGATTTAAAACAAGTACTGGAAAACTGATTCAACATCACACACTGGTTAAAACTTGCTAAATGCAATTATGGAACCAAACAAATTGCTGTGGTAAAGGCTAAACACAAAAAATGGACAGGATCCTGTTAGCCATGGCAATGCGAAGCAGACTATTGGGCGAAAGAAGCTGCATATAGGCTGGATGCACCAGTGTTTCCTATAACATAGCCACTTTAGCCAAGCTGAGCCACTAAATCTAGATGTGACTTTTACAGGCTAACGTGGTTCCTGCTGAGCGCGGATGTAGATCTCGAGAAGGAGGATACCAAGATTCCAATGGAATGTGGAGACACACACAGACTAACAAACCTTATCTTTCAAGATCTTCTTTTCCAGGATTTGCAAAGCTGCACACGGTATTGATCATGCTTCAAAAAATGTGATTGTGGCATGGGTAGAACAATTCTAGAGAGATCCAGGTTTAACGTGGGTAAAAGCATACAGGTAGGACAATCTGTTATCCCTCTTCCAGATGGCCCTTTGACCACTTGCAGATAGATTTCATTGAGCTAAGGTTACAAATATTGTCTTGTCGTAACTAATGTGTTCTCTAGGTGAGTGGAAGCTTTTCCTTGTAGACATGCAAATGCAAAAAACAAAGTGGCAAAGGCCTTGGTAAGGAGGTGGTGCCCCCGTGGGGAGCCCCGGAAACTACACTCAGACAATGGGTCACATTTTGTTAATTCAGTGATTCATCATTTAGCGAATGGCTACAGATTGACTTAAAACACTAGTGTGCCTATAACCCACAGAATGGAGGCATGGATGAAAGGGCAAATAAGACATTGAAACTGAAACTTGCTAAAATATGTGAGGTGACTGGTTTGAATTGGCCAGATGCCCTCCCACTAGTTTTGACTGCTATGCAACCAATGCCTGTCCAACTTCCTGGTGGGAGAATCAAACCCAAACCATCTTTCTGATTTTTTTCAGGGTTACAGAGGGTGCAAAGGGTGTCCATTCCCGAAATGAGTCCTGTCGAGTAGCCCCATCTGATAACACTGAGAAAGGGGAGATCACCATAGATGATTGGGTTTTGCTAGAGACGCCGACAAAAGCATTGGAACCAGCCATGGTGGAGAGGACTGTACCAGGTTCTTCTGTCACCCTCACGCTGTGAAGGTTGAAGGCATTGATTCCTGGATCGACCTTCCCATTGCAGAAAGATTCCTTGTTGACAACACCATGAAAATCCAAACATTGAAAAGACATGTACCCACAATGCCTTTTTCTCTATTTATGGTGTTTGTCTTGTATGAGGCTCTATCCATGGTCATACAATCTATTGACTCTTGCTCTCTGGGGAAAACAACAAATTCCTTAGATGACTGTATCTATTTTAATGTGTCTAAGTGCATCGACTGAAGTGCACTTTTTCTTTTCAGGTGTCACCCTGGCTCAGACAGATAACATGTGGTGGGCTCTTATGAACTATAATGCATCTGTCTCTAAAATGAAAATGAATCATGTTATGTTTGCTCACACGACCTGTTTTACGGGTTGTTCCCATGTATACAATGATGAGACCTCTAATACATTTTATAGATGGTTACAATCCCCAGACTGTGGAATGATACCTCTACTAAGAATATTACTGACTAGTTACAGAGTGTTCATAAAGGGTTTGTAGATAAGACTGGTATACCAGATCCTATATGTCCACAAACCTGTACACTTCTATGGAAGTACTTGTATCAGCCCCATTTCACATCAAGATACAATTATTCCGCATCTGGCCACAAACTGACACCCTCTCCCTTATGTTTCATAGATAACTCCAGGTAAATATTAATGTTATCAGAGAATGGTACAAACCAGTCAGAACATTCCCTGAAACTGTTCCTCATTGTCCATCCATCCATCCATCCATCCATCCATTATCCAACCCGCTATGTCTTAACTACAGGGTCACGGGGTCTGCTGGAGCCAATCCCAGCCAACACAGGGCACAAGGCAGGAAACAAACCCCGGGCAGGGCGCCAGCCCACCGTAGGGCACACACACACCAAACACACACTAGGGACAATTTAGAATCACCAAGCACCTAACCTGCATGTCTTTGGACTGTGGGAGGAAACCCATGCAGACACGGGGAGAACATGCAAACTCCACGCAGGAGGTTCCTCTGTTGTTTCATTGAAATACAGGAATGAAAGTCAGTGTGGTCCTCATAAGTCTAAACCCACTACTTGTTCTCTTACTTTTCAGAATCACTCATTAGCAGACAGTCTTTGGGTCTGTGGTCAATGAGGTAGGTGGGCACTCTCTAAGGGTAGGTGTTCCAAGTGACTGATGGGACTTGTGCTTTGGGAATTGCTGCTCATGGCATTCTTATTGCCCCATTCTAGCCTATTTCTTTACTTCTTATTCTCGATCTAGACACCTGCTGTTTCTGAGCATGAGTTTGACCCTAAAGTATACAGTACATTAATGAGATAGGGCAACCCAAGGCATCCCCATGAGTATAAGGCTTAGGATGAGGTGGTTACTAGATGGGAATCTCTTTTTCCCTCGTAACAATCAATAAGAATGTTGAATGGATTATATATAAAATTAGCAGCACTTCATTATCTTTGGAAGATGCTTTAAGGCACTAGGTGAATAGCTCATGCCACTTCTCAGATGGCATGGCAAAATAGTTTACATTAGATATGCTTTTAGCTCAGCAAGGTGGTGTTGTTTTATGTTTTGCAAAGCATGTTGTACTTTTATTCCAATAACATTGTTCCTAAGGGGTCCTACTTGCACACTAGACAGTTTGGGAAGGTCTAGCCTTGAATTTAAGGCTATTTCTGGTTTGCCGCCGTGTTGGTTTCCACAAAATGTTCACTGATCTTTTGAGAATTTGGTAGCTGGTTCACTCGGGTTTGGGAAAATGAATCTTGCCGTCATTTTTAATTGTTGGTCTCATTTTTTGCTGTTGTATCCCTATCCCTGGCGTAATGTAATGTCAAATATGATGTCTAACACTATGATAAATAATATGGTCTCGAGTTTCCCTACAACCATCTGTCCCTTCTATGAATGATCTTAATGATTCTGAAGCTTTTCTTTTCATATTACTATATTGATGATATGTAAAAAAAGGAGCCATTTAGGGTAAAGGAGGAAAGTTGAATTTAAACCCCTGGTCTTAGGGCACTTGGCATGTGCCTGAGTCTCATACCCTTTTGAGTTTAAGCTAAAAGCTGATGCTGTTATTTTATTATTCACTATGATATGATTTCTTCCTCTATATAACCCTTAAGAGAAGTGCTATATTTATAGCACAACCTTTCTTTTTACAATACTGTTTCCTGTTTTGTACCAAGCTGGATCATATATATATACATTGTGACAGTTTGGGGTTTTCCACCCCCTTTTGTACCTCAGACCACACGCAAACACCAGAAAAAAAGTCCAATTATTATTTATTATAATAATAATCTAGACAAAGCACGATCCTATCCAAAACTCAAATAAACAAACAATATTCAAATAACCAACCCTCCACTCCCAGACGCTTAGCCACCCTGCCCCCCAACCCAGCTCGCCCGGGCCTGGGATTTTGTCCTTATACCCTTGACCCGAATTGTTTGTCCCTCAGTCCACGGGGACTTTCTACCCCTTCCGGGTCAGGTAAAACCTTCTTTTTCAACCTGAAGTACCATTCCTCCCATTCACGTGACCAGGACGCACTTCCAGGTTAAGGCACATAGGGAGTTCATGAGCCTCGCTTAATCTTGTGGTCCCAAGGTATCTAGCAGGGCTGTGTATAAAAACTACAAAGTCCATGAGGCCGTGCTGGAATTCGGGCACGCCCATGCTTTGGGAGAGCCCCTCCTGGCGGCTAGGAGGGCGAAACCCTTTCCGGACACCCATCACAATATACTGTATATATATATATATATATACTAGCAGAATACCGTGTTCGAGGAGAAGTAGTGTGTTAAAGAAGTTATGAAAAAAAAAGGTAACTTTTTAAAAAATAATGTAACATGATTGCAAAGTAATTGTAATATCTTCATATCTAATATCTATATACATATCTACAAAACATTAATCGGCTGATGGACTGCAGTCCTCCATCTATGCGTGTCTTCATAAACCGAGCTGAGGACCCCCATAATCGATACGTGCAAAAGAAAGTGTGAATCGCTTAATATTATTTTGCCGGTGTAGAAAAGGCCCCGTTTTGCACTTGTCTGGGCTATAGCGAGGGGAGGATGAAAAATTAAAAAGTGCTCACTTTGACTTAAGGAGAAGCGAGTCAGCGCTCAAAGGCCGAAATTTGATCGCCGGCTGGTTGCTACTTTGTGGGCAGGAGACCCAGTTTTTTTACACACGTTCATGATGTAAAAGTCCAGCGTCTTTGAAGTAAATCATATTTATATATATAGAAAAAATACCCTGCCTCGGCGGAGAAGTAGTGTGTTAAAGAAGTAATGAAAAAAAAGGAACATTTTAATAATAACGTAACATGATTGAATTGTCATGAGTGTTGCTGTCATATATGCCTGCCTAAATCGCACCCGCTTTGCTCTTACTTTTTTTACCGTTCATTTAATCATGCTAGTGGAAAAATTATAAAATGGAAGGAGGATGGCTTTACCAAAACAATTATTGAGGGGAATCGATTATTATAAAGCTTGAATTGGGATCTTTTTTTCTGTGTTAACCTTATTTTTTTCATATTTCCCTAAAACCCAAGGTGCGAGGGTAAATGAATCGATGCGCGATCAATGTAATCGTGTGTACCAGGAAATCATGCATTGAAAAAAGCTCCCTTTGCTTATATGAAAAGTGTGATTAAATGCATTATTTTCAACGCTATGGAGCACATGCATTGAAGCTTCTAGCTGGTTTTTGTGCTAAGAAAAGGAAACATTTTAAAAATAACGTAACACGATTGTCAATGTGACCTTTGTAAGTAGTGCCGGGAGGATTCAGTGGAAACTCTGAGACAGCGTGTATTAACTTGTGGTTTTTTCTGTGAGTATTTGGTGGCAGTCGGACGGTTGTTTCGGAAGACGGCGTTAGCCGGGAGCTCAGCTCAGAGCCAAATGAGATGAATGAGAGGGAGATGATGACGTGACTCCCCCCCCCCTTTTAACTGTCAATCCCCACAAACACAGTTTCGGAATTTGCATAAGCACACCCTTCACCTACAATTTTTAACTTAGTTACAAAGTGATCAAAACTCTTGTTTATATCCTGCGTCCTCTATTAAACTTGTATCCCATACCTGTGGGCATGGAAACGCCAGCGGTAGCCTGTCTATGAACTTAATTTAAAGTTTAGGTTTACACCTTGCTTTTTTTCCGAGGTAGCAGCACCATGAATATGGTATATGTACCGCTCGCCGCTTCTTATTGTTTCTGCCTTCAATTATATAATGACGTTTTCTTGGCTTTTTGAGGTCTCCTGTTTTTCACGCCCCGCGCTGACAGTCAGTTCACGTGATTATGTGGGAGGCGTGATGGCCACAAACCCGCCCCCACGCTTCCAGCTCAACTCTATTACAGTTAATGGAAAATACCTTCCAGTTATGACCATTAGGCGTAGAATTTCGTGAAACCTGCCCAACTTTTTGTAAGTAAGCTGTAAGGAATGAGCCTGCCAAATTTCACCCTCTCCCTACGGAAGTTGGAGAATTAGTGATGAGGAGTGAGTGAGGAGTGAGGGTTTGTTTATTAGTATATATATATAAAAATATATATATATATATATATAAAAGCTGGGCGTGCAGCGGAGATTGCCGGAGCACCTGGAGCTCATCCGGTGTGGAAAAAAGGGGCCGCCCCTTCATTCAGCGAAAGTGGACCCGGAGTGGACTGAGCTGAGTTGGAGAAGAGAAAGGAGACGGTCTGAAGAAGGCATTGTGCAGGACTTTGGGGGCTTTTTGGGGTGTGTGGTGCACTTGAACTTTACTATTGTAAATAAACGTGGGGTTTGGGGGGACAATGATGGTGTTGCCTGTCTGTGTCCGGGTCAACCTCCACAAATATATATATATAATATATATTATATATATATATCTATACTAATAAAAGGCAAAGCCCTCACTGACTGACTGACTGGCTGGGCTGGGAAATACTCACTCATCACTAATTCTCCAAGTTCGTGTGGTAGAAGGTTAGATTGGCAGGCCCATTCCTTACAGCTTATTCAAAAAGTTGGGCAGGTTTCATTTCAAAATTCTACACGAATGGTCAAGCTATTTTCCCATTTACTGTAATGGGGTTAGCTGGATGGTAATGGGGGGAGTTTCGGGGACATCATCACGCCTCCCACGAATCACGTGAACTGACTGTCAAGCAGTCGAAAATCAGGAATACCCCAAAAAACGCCAAGAAACATGCATTATATAATTGAGAAGGCAGCGAAACAATAAGAAACGAGCGAAAGTGACACATACAAGCATATTCATGAGGTGCTACTTGAAACAAAGCTCGTGTAAACCCCAAAGTTTAAATTAAGTTCATGGACAGGCTGCTTTGGGGTTTGCTGCCACGGTAATGCAGGATACAGTTTAATCAGAGGACAAAGGGTATAAACGGGGTTTTGATCACTTTGTAACTAAGTTACAATTGCAGGTGAAGGGCTGTGCTTTTGCAAAAATTTGAGAGACTGTGTTTGTGGGATTGAAGTTAAGGCGGTGGGATTCACGCATCTCCCTCCCATTCACCTCATTTCGCTTTTGAGCTGAGCTCCATGGCTAATCGCCATCTGAAAGCAAATTGTCACAATGCCACAAAACTACAGAAAAATCTACAGTTAATACACAGCTGTCTCTAGAGTTTCTCCACACTCAATGTATTCTCCGTCCCTTTATCCCTCTGATCTCCATTTTAATTCAAATGCCTCAAATTTCCAGTGAGGCTTCAGATGACAATTAATAAGTCTCAGGGACACACCCTACAAAAGGTTGCCATTGATTTGACACAACATTGCTTTCCCCCTGGACAAAACTATATGTTGCATTCTCAGTAATATATAATAAAATATATATATATATATTTATACAGTATAAATATATATATATATATATATATATATTAATACCACGATCTACATACAATCAATAAATGAACCACACCCTAGGCAACATGAAGGCTTGCCCTTTGGCTGACGCTGAGGTCTCGATTCGAGTGGGTGATAGGGGTACTGCCTGAAGAGCCCATCAGGCAGTTGGATTTAGTCTTTAAATTTCTATGGTGAAGAAAAAATTTTTGCAATGATGATTATATTTAACTCATTCCTACTAAACATATTTCTGTAGACCAAATAAAATTACTTATATTTAAAAAATTTAAAAGAATAGAAATAGAAGTTCATAATACCCATGCAGCACTAAGGCCCGGGTTAGAGTCATCCATTTTACAAACACATATTGCACGATAGAAATAGCCTGCCCATTTAATTATTTAAATGGATAAATAAATTAAGATTTTTGTACCCAAAATGTTTTAATTTTTCTTCCTCAATGGATTCTGGCACCCCAAACAGCTGTCGACCCAAAGAGGATATTATATATAATAAAACTGAATGCAAAAGTGGAGGTGCCAACTTCAATATTTTATTCAAGATAGAAATAAATCACGGAACAAAAGTTTAACGGGAAATGTATCATTTTTAAAGAAAAAAATGTGATTCAGAATTCATGGTGTCAAAAAATCCCAAAAGTTGGGAAAGGCCATTTTCACCACTTTTGGCATCTCTTTTTACAACACTCAACAGATGTCTGGGGGCCAAGGGGAACCCGTTCTCAAGTTTAAATAAAGGGAAAGCTCTCCCATTCTTGTCTAATACAGGCTCTAACTGTTCAACGCTGCCTTCTTTAGCACCTTCCTCTTTATGATGCCCAAATTTTCTATAGGTGAAAAATCTGACTGCAGACTGGCCATTTCAGTACCCGGATCCTTCTCCTACGAGCCATGATGTTGTGATTGATACAAAATGTGGTCTGGGGATTATCTTGTTTGAAAAATGCAGGTCTTCCCTGAAAGAGATGACGTCTGAATGGGGGCATATGTTGTTCTAGAACCTAAATATTTTTCTGCATTAGATGCCTTTCCAGACATGCAAGCTGCCCATGCCACACGCACTCAGAACCCCAACCATCAGAGATGCAGGTTTAACTGGCGTTGATAACAACTTGGTTGTCTTGTCCTCTTTTGGTCCGGGTGACATGGGCCCAGATTTCCAAAAGAACTTAATCGTGACTCGTCTGACCACAGAAAGTCTTCCATTTTGCCACACTCCATTTTAATGATCCCTGGCCCAGTGACAACGCCTGAGCTTGTGGATCTTGCTTAGAAATGGCTTCTTCTTTTGCACTGGAGTTTCAGCTGGCAACGCGGATGGCACGGGGGGATTGTGTTCACTGACAATGGTTTCTAAGTAATCCCAGCCATTCTGTGATTTCCCTTTACAGTAGCATTCCTGTTTGTGGTGCAGTGTCGGTTAAGGGCCCGGAGATCACGGGCATCCAGTATGGTTTTACGCCTTGACCCTTAGCACAGAGATTGTTCTAGATTCTCTGAATCTTTGGATGATATTATACAGTTGATGATGATAGATGATAGTCTTGCAATTTTTCGCTGGGTAAACCTTCTGATTTGTTCCACTATCTTTTTGAGCAACATTGTGGGAATTGGTGATCCTCTACCCATCTTGGCTTCTGAGAGACACTGCCACTCTGAGAAGCTCTTTTATACCCAATCATGTTGCCAATTGACTAATTAGTGTTTATTGGTCTTCCAGCTCTTTCATTATGCCAAATTTACTTTTTCCAGCCTCTTATTGCTACTTGTCCCAACTTTTTTGGGATTTGTTGACACTAAATTTTTAATCAAAATATTTTTCCTTTAAATGATACATTTACTCGGATTAAACGCTTGATCTGTTTCCGTCATTAAAATAAAATATTGACATTTGCCATCTCCACATCATTGTTCAGTTTTTATTCACAATTTGTTTAGTGTCCAACTTTTTGAACGCTATATATATAGTGACAGATTAGAGTTTTCGCACCCTTGACCCTCAGACCACACATCAGACACCAGATAAAAATCCAATAATATTTATTATAATAATAAGGTGCACAAGCACGCCCTCCAACCTCCAATAAACAAAACACTAACAATCCTCCTCTCCCAGACGCTTAGCCACCCTGCCTCCCAACCAGCTCATTGTCTGGGAGTTCCCATGATCCTTTATACCCCTGACCGGAGGTGTTCCTGCCCAACAGTCCACAAGTCCCTATTCCTTCCGGTCGTAATAGTCCTTTCTTCAACCCGAGAACGTTGTTTCTTCCTGTCAGACGGGCGCACTCCCGGTCATAGAGCACATAAGAGCCTCACGGCCCCCTACAGCGATGCCTAGGGGGCCCCCCGGGATCAGCAGGGCTTCTAAAAAAACTATGTAGTCCATGTTGTCCTGCTGGAACCGGCACGATCATGCTGTCCGGAGAGTTCCTCCTGGCTCCCGGGTGAGGGCCGAGTAAATGCCGCAATCCACCACAATATATATATATATATATATACAATAAAAGGAAAGCCCTCACCACTCACCACTCACCACTCACCACTGACTCATCACTAATTCTCCAACTTCCCGTGTGGGTGGAAGGCTGAAATTTGGCAGGTTCATTCCTTCAGCTTCCTTACAAAAGTTGGGCAGGTTTTATATCGAAATTCTAGCTGTAATGTCATAACTGGGAAACAGTTTTCCATTTACTGTAATGGAGATGAGCTTCAACGCCGTGGGGGCGGAGTTTCGGTGACATCATCACGCCCACCGTAATCACGCAGTACATAGAAAACCAGGAAGACCTCAAAAAAGCGCTTAAGAAAACATGCATTATATAATTGAGAAGGCAGCAAAACAATAAGAAGCGAGCGAGTGACATATACAACCATATTCATGAGTTCTGCTACTTCGGAAACAAAGCTAAGTAAACCTACACTTTAAATTAAGTTCATAGACAGGCTGCTGCTGGCGTTTGTAATTTAGTGCCCACTCCATATAAGGCCGTCGCCAGCGTGCATCCAATAGCAACTCCACTAAATATTCACGGGTGAAGGACTGTGATTATGGAGAGGAAGATGAGATGGTCAGGGTGGTGTTTGGACACAAACTCAGCGAAACTGCGAGAGAAAGTTTTAAGTGCCAGGACTAAGGTAACATTAAATACAGCCATGGACATAGCACGAGATGGCACCAGCACAACTGGGAACCTGAATGCATGTACACCGAGTGGCTCACGTGAACTGACGCAGTGCACAGATAAAAAGCAACAGTTCCAAAGAGCGCTGAACAAAAACCGAATTACACAATTGAAAAGCAGCAAAAAATATGAAGCGTTTGATAAGCATATTCATAAATGCAGCTACTGTGGAAACAAAGCACACGGTGGAAAAAGTCAATGTCCCGCTAAGGAAGACAGTGTAAAAAAACCCGTGCATGCAGTGTGTCAGGTCTCAGATAAAGAAGAAGACGAGCTGTTTATTGATGCAGTAAGAAACGAATCGATGAATGAAACCTGTCATCTTTACAACGATTGACAAACACGGAATGTAACTTGAACACAACACATCCTACAAATACGAACCTGATTGAAAGAAATAATGATAATCAAATCCTTGATGACAGCAACACTCAGTAACACTCACAAAACAAATACTGTATATTGACAGTCATGTTACGTTATTTTAAAAGTTCCCTTTTTTTCTACCTATTTTAACACACTACTTCCACTGAGATACGCGGTTATATATATATGTATATATATATATAACCCGATTCATACTCGAATAATGGATACTTTATTCGCCATCAATGATTGTTTTGTAAAGCTTAACTCGGGTGTATTCATTAGATGAATGGTAAAAAGTAAGAGCGGGGGGAGGATGACTCATTGAGGCATGTAGCTGTAGTGCGGTCAACTCTATCTGAATTGCGCGATCACATTTGAAAAAATATATCTTTTCAAGTTCTATTTAGTCCATATGTCAAACTCAAGGGCCGGCCCACATCCGCACGGCGTGTAATTATATCCGCCCTGAGATCATTTTATATACTGTAAATTGTTATTAATGGCCCGGTATATGGGAAACGCTGGTAACACAATAAACTACAGATCCCATAATGCACGCAGCTTTTTCCTGCCAACACTTACCGTGTTAATCAAGTCTACCTTATGATGCTGCGGGTTTTGGGGGTTGAGTTATTCGACTGAGTTTGCACGGCGCTTTGGTGACTTTCAAGAACAAAAAAATCCGCTTTACATGC
Organism: Polypterus senegalus; assembly: GCF_016835505.1. Classification (NCBI taxonomy): domain Eukaryota; kingdom Metazoa; phylum Chordata; class Cladistia; order Polypteriformes; family Polypteridae; genus Polypterus; species Polypterus senegalus. The sequence continues at coordinate 781 of NW_024380552.1, read as the reverse complement.
GGCCTGACTTGTGCATGTTTGGTAACATATCTGTGTGAGAAGCTCTTTTCAGTGATAAAGACTAACAAAAAAGCACACAGGAGTCGCCCACTGATGAGCACCTGCAATCCATCCTGAGAATCTCCACAACACAGAACCTCCACCAAACAGAAACGAACTTGTGGCCAAAAGATGCCAGGCGTCCAGCTCTAAAATGACATATGAGCAAAGACAACTGAATGATTTGATTTGTTATTGCAAAGAGAGCGGAGTCAACTGTTTTAACAAACAGTGTATTGCACTGATACGAAATAGCTGTGTGTGTATATATGTAGATATGTATGTATATGTATATATAATTTTGTTTATATGTGTGTGTTTTATGTATATATATATATATATGTATTTGTGTATATATGTGTATATATGTAGATATATATAATGTATGTATATATGTATATATGTATAGATATGTATATATATATGTTATGTGTTTGGTAAATATATATATATATATATATATATATATATATATATATATATATATATATATATATATATATGACAACAACACCATCACTACAACAGTGACAAAACAATTACATTTAAATGAGGTAAGTTATTTTCAAATGTTTCCTTTTCTTTCATTGCTTTAACACATTCCGCAGGGTATTTTGCTAGTATATATATATATTTGCAGCTGGGGATCCACAAGGGAAAATGAATGTATCATAAAGTAGTTTTATTCCTGAGCTAACTCTACCAGGGGCATCATCAGAAGATAAGTTTGGGCTTACAAGAA
>NW_024380551.1:0-10221 GCF_016835505.1 Polypterus senegalus | reverse complement strand
CACAGCCACAGCATGATGGAACACCACCATATTTTACTGTAGGTAGCAGTGTTTTCTTGGAATGCTGTGTTCTTTTTCCTCCATGCATAACGCCTTGTTATGCCCAAATAACTCAATTTATTTTCATCAGTCCACAGCACCTTATTCCAGAATGAAGCTGGCTTGTCCAAATGTGCTGCATACCTCAAGCGCTCTGTTTGTGCTGTGGCGGAGAAAAGCTTCCTCTGCATCACTCTCGCATATAGCATCTCCTTGTGTAAAGTGCACCGAATAGTTGAACGATGCACAGTGACTCCATCTGCTGCAAGATGATGTTGTAGGTCTTTGGTGCTGGTCTGTGGGTTGACTCTGACTGTTCTCACCATTCGCACTTCTGTCTATCTGAAATCTTTCTTGGTCTGCCACTCGAGCCTTAACTTGAACTGAGCATGTGGTCTTCCATTTCTCAATATGTTCCTAACTGTGGAAACAGACAGCTTAAATCTCTGGGACAGCTTTCTGTATCCTTCCCCTAAACCATGATGGTGAACAATCTTTGTCTTCAGGTCATTTGAGAGTTGTTTTGTAACCCCCATGTTGCTACTCTTCAGAGAAAATTAAAGAAGGAGGGAAACTTACAATTGACCCCCTTAAATACTCTTTCTCATTATAGGATTCACATTTGTATGTAGGTCAGAGTCACTGAGCTTACCAAGCCAATTTGAGTTCCAATAATTAGTTCTAAAAGTTTTGGAATCAATAAAATGACAACGGTGCCCAAATTTATTCACCTGCCTGATTTTGTTTGAACAATTATTGCACACTTTCTGTAAATCCAATAAACTTCATTTCACTTCTCAAATATCACTGTGTGTGTCTCCTATATGATATATTTAACTGACATTTTTTATCGTAACAACCAACGATTTATACAGGAAAAAAATGACTATTAACAAGGTTGTCCAAACTTTTGCATCCCACTGTATAAAGTCAAAACTTGAATATATAAAGTCAGCGTCAGTATACATAAAGTCAAAACTTTTTTCTGAATATATAAAGTCAAAACTTGAATATATAAAGTCATTGCTGGAATATATAAAGTGAAAACTTGAATATATAAAGTCAGCGCCAGAATATATAAAGCCTGACTTTATATATTCCGACGCTGACTTTATATATTCCAGCCTTACTTTATATATTCAGAAATATTCAACGCGTCTTTATATACTCAGGTTTTGACTTTATATATTTGGGAATGACTTTATATATTCAAAAAAAGTTTTGACTTTATATATACCGACGCTGACTTTATATATTCAAGTTTTGACTTTATTTATTCCGACAGTGACTTTATATAATTAAGGTTTGACTTTATATATTCGGGAATGACTTTATATATACAAGTTTTGACTTTATATAGTTAAATGTAGTCATCATTGCATAACTTTTTCTTTACCATAGAAAATTAAAGACTAAATTCAACTTCCATTCCTAACAAAGATATTTCTGACGACTAAATAGAACCTACTTATATCCAAATTGAGCTATTGAGCTGTCGCTGCCTGCCTGAATAAGTCACTCTCTTCACTCTTACTTTTTACCGCTCATTTAATCATAGGCTAGTGGCGAAAAATTATAAAATGGAAGGAGGATTACACTGAGTATGGTTTTACCAAAACAATTATTGATGGCGAATCGATTATTCATAAAGCTTCAATTGGTGATCTGTTTTTCTGTGTTAACCTCATATTTTTTCATACTTCTTCAAAACCAAGGGGTGTGAGGGTAAAATGAATTGGGAAGCTTGATCAGTGTAATCAGTGTACCATGAAATCATGCATTGACAGAAGTTCCCCTTTCTTTGTATTGCAAAGTGTGATTAAATGTGTGATTTTTTAACGCATTATGGAGCATATGTATCGAAGCTTCTCAGCTGTGTTTTTTGCTAAGAAAAGGAAACATTTTCAAAATAACGTGACACGATTGTCAATATAACCTTTTGTAAGTAGTGCCTGGAGGATTCAGTGTGGAGAAACTGTAGAGACAGTGTGTGTATTAACTTGTGGATTTTTCTGTGAGTATTTGGTGGCAGCGCCACAAAGTCGCTTCCGTAACACTCGCATATAGTGATGGGTCGTTTGAATGATTCGCTCATTTTGAATGAATCTTTAATGTGACTCGGGATGAACGAGTCGCCTCTGGAGAGATTCATTCAGTCGCGATTTGCACAACTTCTAGTTTTTTTTTTTATTAATTTAATTACAATCAATACATAGCAATGAAGTTTTTACAAAAAAAAAAAAGAATTATGCTAAGAACAGATCGATCCCCACCCTTGAGAGAGAGAGAGCAAGCCAAACGTGTAAAATTTAAGGCTTTTAAAATACCTAAATCAACAAATTCTGTGCTTTATAAAATCATTTCAAAATATTACTGATTAGATCCTGCATGTTTTGAAAAAGTCTGTACAGATCCTCTAACTGAGATTTGTTTTTTTCCCAAATTTAAATAATATAAACATCAGTTTCCAATGACTTAAAGAGGAGAGTTTGGGGCTTCCAGTTTATCAGAATAAGTCTGCGCGCCAACAGTTTTAGTGAATGCAATCACAGTTTGTTTGTCTTTTCCACTTTAAGACTTTTGGAAGAACCCCAAACACAGCTGTTAATGGTTAGGAGGGATTGTGAGTCCAAGACGTCTGAGAGGTACTAAAAATTTTGTCCAGAATAATGTTAATTGAACAGGCCCAGAACATGTGACCTAGTGAGGTTGGGGCTTGTGCAAACGCTCAAGGGGTTTGGGACTGCCCTGAAACATTTTGAGAGTTTTAGTCGAAGATGTGCTCATATATAATTTGAGTTGGTTAATTGTATGCTTTATGATATGGAGCTTGAGTGAATTCTCTGATTGTACTTTCCACCCCCTTTTCTGATATATTAATTGAGAGGTCATTTTCCCAGTGTCCTCTTGGATCTTTGAAAGGAAGGTTTTGAAAAAAGGATTTTATATATTGTAGAGATGGAGTCTAACCTTGAAATTGAGCACAATTTTCCACGGGGATGAGGGTGAAGATGAGGAAAATCTGGAAGGTTCTGTTTAACAAAGTTCCTGATTTGAAGATAGTGAAAGAAATTTGTAGTTGGAATGTTAAATTTGAAACGAATTGTTCTATGGGATGCAAAGACGTTCTATATAAAGATCCTGCAGTTAATTCCAAATTTTTCCAGATATTAAAAACTGCATATGTTTGTGGGGGTTGAAAGAGGTGGTTCTTTGAAAGGGTGCCACAGAAAGAAGCTTCCCCCGCCTTAAAATGCTTTCTACATTGGTTCCAGATTCTAAGTGAGGGAGCACAATTGCTATTAGTGTATTGCATAACGCAGGTTTATTGAGCGCTAGAGCAGGGAATACAAAGAAGTACTGCAGGATTTTACTTCTATTGCGTCCATGCCTGTGTATGTTCTTCTATTTGTGTCCAGGTTCTTATCGACTGTATATTTGCCCCAGTAATAAACTGAAGTTAGGTAGAGCCATGCCGCTTCTGCCTTTTTGTTTTAGGTCAGCTTTTTGATGCTGGATGTTTAGAATTCCAAATAAATGAGGTTATTGTTGAATCTAATTGTTTTAAAGAGCTTATTTATTAATGTATATTGGTATGTTTTGAAATATAAAGGAGCTTAGGAAGAATATTTTATCTTAACAGTGTTAATTCTTCCAGCTAGGTGTGAGATAAAGGGGTTGACCATCTATGCAAGTCTTGTTTAATTTTTTCCATACAGACTATTTAAATTTTGTTGATAAAGAGCTTTATGTTTACTTGTGATTTTTTACCCCAGGTTTTTAAAACCCGTTCTGCAATGATAAAAGGAAGGGTGTCTAATCTAATATTATATGCTTAGGAATCACCGGAAAGAGTACATTTTTTATTCAGATTAATTTGAGCCCAGAGAGCTTTTGAAATTCTGTGAGTGCTGCAAGACTGCAGGCACAGAATTTTCTGGATCCTATATATACAGTACCATGTCATCTGCATATAATAAATTTTCTGTTCCAGCCCTTTCTTCTGCTAATCCCCTTTATCTGATCAGTATTTCGACAATGTATTGCAGTGGTTCAATGGCAATTAAACAGCAGTGTGACAAAGGGCATCCTTGTCTTGTGCCACGCTCTATTTTTAAAGTAGTCTGAGCAAATGTTATTGATGCAAACTGAAGCTTCTGGGTTAGTATATCGTAATTTAATCCATGCACAAATGTTCGGCCAAACCCAAACTTCTCCAAAATAGTAAAAGGTATTTCCATTCAATCATGCTCTAATGCTTTTTCTGCATCCAATGATAAATAATATTTCTGGGGTGTTTGATTTAGTTGGTGAGTATATTAATTAAACAGGCGCAAGATTTGAAGATAAGGTCGCCCCTAATAAATCCAGTTTGTCTTGTGATATTACTGAGGGAGACTTTCTCCATCCTTCTAGCTATGATTTTAGAGAGTATTTAAGCCGTATCGGAAGTGAAATTGGTCTGTATGATGCACATTATAATAAGTCCTTATTTTGTTTTGAAAGACAGTGATTAGTGCTTTAAAGGTTTGTGGAAGAGTTTGGGTTATCTCTGGCTTCGTAAATGTTGCAATGGAGGGGAGCTAGCTGAGCGGAAAATTTTCCTTGTAAAACTCTGCAGGTAGCCATCAGGGCCTGCTGCTTTTCCACCTTGGAGTGAGTTTATAGCATCCAGTAATTTGATAATGACAGAGGTTTATCGAGCTCCTCCACCCCTAAAAAAGGCCAATTTGGTTTATCTGTAATTTATCCAGAAATGCATTAGATTGTATATTGTTTTCTTTAAACTCAGTAGTATATAGGGATTTATAGTAGTCTCTAAAAGTGTACATTATATTTTTGTGTTCGGATTTTATCTCCATTCGGTTAGTAATTACCGAGATTATGCTAGACTTTTTTGCTTGTGAATTTGTTGCCAAAAGCTTATTAGCTTTTCCCATGTTCTAAAATGATGTCTGGATTTGTAAATTAGTTGTTCGGTTCTTTAGTTGTCAAGAGGGTTTAATTTGAATGTAGAGCCTGCCTCCTATGTAGAGTCTCGCTTGGTAGTCTGGCATGTTCTTCATCTATTTTAGTAATTTCGTTTTTTATCTCTGCTACTTTCTTCGCTTCGATTTATTTCTGGGGGAAAGATATGAGATAATCTGTCCTTTTAAGAAGGTTTTAAGAGTTTCCCAGAGTGTTCCTGCAGAGATCTCGGGGGATGTATTTGTCTCTAGAAAGAATTTAATTTGTTTGGATATAAACAGTACAATTCTCGCCAGCTAATAGAAGCGGATTGAGACGCCATCTGGGGTGAGTGAAGGGGCTTAGTAATTCAGCCCAAGGGTCATCGGGGATGGTCTGAAAACAATAGCATCGATTACAAGATTTAATCTTAGGCAAGAAGTTATTTTCTATAAAGAAGTAATCAATCCTTGAGTAGCAATGAGTACTGGTGAGTAGAAAGAATATGTTCTTGAATTTGGGTTTAAAACCTCCAGGGATCTGATAAGCTGTGATCAGTTATAAACTTTGTAATTACTTTTATGTGTTAGTTGCCGCCTCCCTGTGGGGGAAGTCTTATCTAAAAGTGGGTTTAGAACACAATTAAAGTCCCCAGCCATTTATAAGTTTATGAGTGTTCAGATTGGGAATGGATGCAAATAAATTTTGTATAAATTCCTATCATCAACATTAGGTGCATAAACATTTATCAAAAATATTTTACAGTTAGATAAGTCTCCCATGACCATCACATATCTCCCTTCAGGATCCAATACTAACATCTGATGCTACAAATGGTACTGTTCTATGTATGAGAATTCCCCCCCCTCTAGTTTTCTTTTGTAAACTAGAATGGAACATTTGGCCAGTCCAGTCTTTTTCAGCCGAACTGATCCTTACTTAGTAAGTGGGTTTTTGTAAAAATACTATTTTAGCATTTAGACCCGTTAGGTGAGAAAAATACTTTCTTTTTTTAATTCTGATTCAGGCCTTTAACATTCCAGCTTACGTTAACTGTCCCATCATGGAGACACTGATTCTGGGGTTTTTGGTGTCATATTATAGTCTTAACTGGGAAATGAAATAGTTTAGGTCTTAATTTCCTATTCCCCAAGAGTTGTGCCATGCAGCTTATTATTAGCTGATAGTTATAATTATAAAGATTGAGATGATAGATTAGATATAGATCAAGCCTGCCTCTTCTCTTCCCCCTTAACCCCCACCTCCCTTTTTTCCTCCCCCGGTGAGGCTAAAACCCACTTCCCAGTCCCAGTCCTCTGACATACCCAGAGACAGAGCACGCCCAGCACATCAAGCCCTCATGCAGTGGCGCTTTAAGGTTAAAAAGTTAGAGATATCTGTTTCCAATATAGTCTTTAAAAGAGGAAAAAAAAAAAGAAAAGAATTTTGCACTTAAATAAAAAAATATATATATATATATATATATATATATATATATATATATATATACACATACATATATATAAAAATATATATATATATATATATATATATAACAATATATACATACATAATCTTCATCAATTTTAGTGCATTAAGATGATATCCCCAGATAATAAACCCAGGTGATGGTGTTAAAGATGTGTCCAAAACAAGCATAACAAGTCTTAATGCAGTAATAGAAAACAGCAAACCAAGGGTATGATATTGAAAGTCTCATTTAGGGTACACAAAATAATTAGAAAAGAAAAAGAGGGAGGAAAAAGAATTTAAACACAATAAAACATAAACATTTAGCCCCTAGTAATACTAAGTAATGATAAGTAATAAGTAAATAATAATAATATAAGAATATGGGGAATATATGCTGATAAAACCCGATTTTAAAACAAATAGATCAGAAGTAGATTATTAATCCTAGCTTTATCATTTACCGCCATGACTCAACAATTATGTATCAGAATAGTCCCGGATCAGCCCTTTAAATCATTTTCTGCTCCTCCTTGCTAGCTAAAAACATAGAAATGACCCTGCCATTCCACTTTCAGTTTTGCCGGATACAGGAGGTTTTATTTGAATTGGCTTCCGAGTCGCTGTTTAATATTATAGAAGGCGGGGCGCTTTGATAGCTGTTGCTGGAGAGGTCAGGAAGAGCAATGTGGCAATCTTCATATATAATATCTTCCTTTTTTTTCCCGAGGAGTTCCATCATCAACTTAAATGATAATCGCTCAAACCAACTATAAAAAAATCTTGGTCGGGTCTGACGTGTTTGGGTTCCGTATACGCCGTAAGCCGCTGTATTCTAGATTCTGCTTTAAAGTCGCCTCATTATTTTAGAAAAGTTCAGCGGAATTTCACCGGTTTAAACTTTTCGACTCGCAAGCCTTCAATTCCGACATTATACCTTCTATTCCCATCTTCTAAAGCAGCCATCTGTTCCAAAATTTTTCTCCGAAGTTTTACATTCCAACTGACATTTACTGCTCTTTCCTGCACTGGCAGCTGATGTTCGCTATTTCCCGGGCCACGGGAATGTCTCACTAAGATGCTCCAATCGATCAGCAAGCGGCTCAGTTTAGCCGAAATTTTCTCAATGCGCCTTCAATTTTACTCCAGCACCTGTCGTTCGTTGTACTCTTGACGAGCCTTTCATTTGCCTGTTGGATTTCTGTCCAAATTCATTGGCCTGTTTCATCTCCTGTTTTAATTCCTGTTTCAGCCCTCGGCCTTTGCGCTGTTTTTTTCATTAGCCTTCGCTTTTCTTTATATCTTATGCGGGGCTCAGCAGCAACACTTTCAGTTCAGATAGCTCAAATGTGCCTTCTTGTACCAGATGAAGCAGCAGATTCTGCTGAAGCCGGTCCCCGCTGCTCCAGTCCCTGAATTATGAATTGAAGCCGCGACCTCCCGCCTTTTTCCCTTTTCAGGTAATCCCTCCAATCGGCGAAGCTATCCACATCTGCACTCACGATCGCACCTTCGCCCTTCCCTTTTGCCTCAGCCGGGCGAATGTAGCGGACCGTGGTCCCGAGGAGTTCGTACTTTCGCCCATCTGATCCAGGTCTGTCTCTGAGAGGCGATTCTAACTAGGGCTTGCTGACGCAGCTTGATGTAGCTTTAGTCTTCGATTCTTTCGACCCCTTCTTGTGGCCATTTGTTTATATTGTTTCATATACTGGTCTCCTCTCGGGTTAATAAATACAGGATATCTCAGAATAATAAGCAAATAATATGAAAATAGCACCACTGCTAGCTGAGCTCCACTTCAGACGCCATCTCGTGATCGGACGAGACCAATATCACTGTGTGTGTCTCCTATATGATATATTTAACTGACATTTTTATCGTGAACAACCAACGCATTTATACAGGAAAAAATGACTATTAACAAGGTTGTCCAAACTTTTACATCCCACTGTATAAAGTCAAAACTTGAATATATAAAGTCAGCGCAGTATACATAAAGTCAAAACTTTTTTCTGAATATATAAAGTCAAAACTTGAATATATAAAGTCATTGCTGGAATATATAAGTGAAAATTGAATATATAGTTAGCGCCAGAATATATAAAGCTGACTTTATATATTCCGACGCTGACTTTATATATTCCAGCTTACTTTATATATTCAGAAATATTCCAACGTCTTTATATACCAGGTTTTGACTTTATATATTTGGGAATGACTTTATATATTCAAAAAGTTTTGACTTTATATATACCGACGCTTGACTTTATATATACAAGTTTTGACTTTATATAGTTAAATGTAGTCATCATTGCATAACTTTTCTTTACCATAGAAAATTAAAGACTAAAATTCAACTTCCATTCCTAACAAAGATATTTCTGACGTACTAAATAGAACCTACTTATATCCAAATTCGAGCTATTGAGCTGTCGCCTGCCTGCCTGAATAAGTCACCTCGCTCACTCTTACTTTTTACCGTTCATTTAATCATGGCTAGTGAGGGAAAAATTATAAAATGGAAGGAGGATTACACTGAGTATGGCTTTCCCAAAACAATTATTGATGGCTAATCGATTATTCATAAAGCTTCAATTGGTGATCTGTTTTTCTGTGTTAACCTCATTTTTTTTCATACTTTTCTCAAACCAAGGGGGTGGAGGGTAAAATGAATGGGAAGCGTGATCAGTGTAATCAGTGTACCATGAAATCATGCATTGACAGAAGTTCCCTTTGTTTGTATTGCAAAGTGTGATTAAATGTGTATTTTTAACGATTATGGAGCATATGTATCAAAGCTTCTCAGCTGTGCTTGTGCTAAGAAAAGGAAACATTTTAAAAATAACGTGACACGATTGTCAATATAACCTTTTGTAAGTAGTGCCTGGAGGATTCAGTGTGGAGAAACTGTAGAGACAGTGTGTGTATTAACTTGTGGATTTTTCTGTGAGTATTTGTGGCAGCGCACAAAGTCGCTCAGAATAATCAGCGTTATAGTGATGGGTCGTTCTTTAATGATTCGCTCATTTTGAATGAATCTTTAATGTGACTCGATGAACGATGCCTCGTGAAGTGATTCATTCAGTCGCGCATTTGCACAACTTCCTATAGTTTTTTTTATTGGAATTGATTCACCTGTTTCGAGTCTTCGGGGTTTTTCAAATCGCTCGCTCATCACATGACAGCCCCATAAGCTTAACCAACTCAGTCTGAGCTGGAAACAGAATTGATTAGTTCACCCAGTCTTGGTTTGAGTCGCTCGATCATTACATGATAGCTCCATAAGCTTTAACCTATGCAGTCTGAGCCGGAAGAGAATTGACCGAATTGACTCGAAAAAGATTTGTTCATTTTGCTGAACGAGACTCAAAGGTCCGAGTCGGTAAAATGATCCAACTTCCCATCACTACTGCTAGGCGGAGCTCAGCTCAGATCGAAATGAGGTGAATGGGAGGGGAGATGATGATGACTCCCACCTGCCTTAACTGTCAATCCCCACAAAACACAGTCTCCGAATTTGCATAAGCACAGCCCCTTTACATTCAATTTTAACTTAGTTACAAAGTGATCAAAACTCGCTTATATCCCGCGCCCTCATTAAACTTGTATCCCATACCCGGGCATGACAAATGCCAGCGCAGCCTGTCTATGAACTTAATTTAAACTTAGGTTTACACGCATTGTTTCCAAAGTAGCAGCACTCATGAATATGGTTGTATATGTCACCGCCGTCTTATTGTTTGCCTCGTTCCTTTTTCTAGCTGA
>NW_024380550.1:0-39357 GCF_016835505.1 Polypterus senegalus | reverse complement strand
AGTTATCATAGAAAGGTTATTGATCAAACTAAAAGAAATGGGAATTCAGGGTACTGTGAAGCAAAGGAAGCACAGGAAGCAATGGCTTTTGGTGCCAGGATCTTTATCAATTATTCTGGACAATCTAGGTCAGTGGTCCTCAACCTATTCTATGCCCCGCACTCCTGGAAAATGTTTGATTTATGTTCACAACCCCTACAAAACTGATACAACATTGAAGAAGTCCAATTTATAAATTTTGAGCCACATACAGTACGGCAGGTGAACAAACTGAAAAAGAAAGCTTTTAGCTCAGTGTTAAAAATTTAAATACTGTACTGTATAAATTGAGCAATTTATCTTTATAAAGCACATCGATCTTGTAAATGTGTCCCCCTCATGAAGCTAAGACACACAATTGACAATCCAGAGGTTAAAGTATCCCACAAAGCATCAAGCACCATGAAGAAATGACACACGATCAACAGTCGAGGGGTTTGTGGCATTGGAGACCCCCATGAAGAACAACGGGTGCCCTTGTGTTGCTAAGCAAAGAAGCACAGTCAACTAGCTTTATCTCCCAATAACACATGCACTGCAGTTTAAAAACAAATGCTCAGCACAGTTAAAATTGCTGCGATACTGTCCGGACCACACTTTTGAGAGATGAACTGAAAGTAAACAGCAGGGGGCTGCATCCAATTCGTGCCTCTTGTTGACCCCGTCCCCTCAAAATCAGGGCTTATACAGAAATCAATGCAAGGTGGGTCATTGCAAGGTCCGAATTCCACTCCCTTAACAAATGTTATTCACTTTTACAGTACACCTTTACGAATGCTCCATCTGCAGCAAGAAACTTGTGAGAATGTTCATTTCTGCAGCCCATTCACAGGTGACAACTGCACTGGCAATGCTCATATCACAGAATAGGAGCACAAACTAATAACCTACAAATGACAGCACACTGCAAGGCGCTGACTGCAACCCAATAAGATTGGACAACGCGCATCTCACTGTTGGCAGAAACATGACGCAGTCTTCCTCTTTGTCACACCCCCTAAAATGCCATCTCGCACCCCATGGGAGGTGCAGGCAACCCAGGGGTGGGAGCCTCTATCCAGCAGGAGGCGCTAGCTCCCTGGTTGGAATAAGTTCTTTTGTATTTGCAGCATGTTACATAACCCAAGACTATATGCACATGAAATTAAAAGGCTCCCTTAAGCGTCGCGTAAGAGAAATCACATAGGAGAAATAACTTAGCTTTCTTTAGTTGCGATTTATGTGGCATAACAGGCGAGGAAGCCATGACAAAACTATTACTGAAGTGGGGCTCGATGTATACAGTCTGCCATTTTCGTCACTGCGCTGGAAGGATTTTCAGGATCAGATGACATTATCTTCCATTCATCCGTCGGCTTCAAAGGTGTGCCGAGCAATGTTCCAAGGCTTTATACTCTTTCTCCATGTGCAGGCCCTTACTTAGGTAAATAATGCAATTCCAAACAAGGCAAAGAGAGGATACAATTTCATGCTGACTCTAACACAGAGAAATAGTGCACGCTGCCCATTTGCAGTTGTTCTTAGCTTGTCTTGTCTTAAAAAGCTTGCCTAGCAGTTCTAAATGATCAGCTCCTGTGTGCTAAATCTGGCTTTGTGTTAGCTGTACATGTGAGAAGAAAAGAAAAGCAGATTTAAAATATTTGCACAGAGCACGGTGACATATTAAACTTATATTCTGATTACAGAGCTCTTAACCTAGGTAATTAGGATGGGTGAGGTTGTTAGGATGAATGGCCTGTTCATGGCCAATGCCCTAATGATCCCTTTAAGGAGGTCTCTACCGCCTTTTTTCCATTGATGCTTACATGCAGTGTACAGTAGGTGATCGGCTGCATCGTATACTTTTTCAGTTATTTTAGTAATGACTACAGGTCAGTGGCACTTATGTCTCACATCATGAAGACCTTTGAGAGACTGGTCCTGGACTATATGAGTCCTCTTGTGACAGTCCACCAGGACCCACTCGAGCTTGCTATCAGACAAAGATTGGAGTGGAGGATGTAATTATTTGTCTGCTCCACAAGGCTGGACAAAGCTGGCAGCACTGTGAGGATTATGTTTTTTGATTTCTCCAGTGATCCCTGTTAAAGGGTAAACTCAGAGATAATCAGGTGGATGAGTCTATGGTGTCCTGAATAATGGGCTAGACCACAGTTTGAGGGACTCAAAGGCTGTGTGAGCAACACTGGGACACTACAAGGCACAGGCCTGTCTGCTTTACTCCTCACTCTGCACACCTCAGACTGTAAATATAACAGCAGGTCAGGGCACTGGCAGAAATTCTCAGATGATTCTGCACTTATGGGGTCTGTTGATAAGGGGGATTAGATAGAGGAGAGGAGTCAGGGGGAGAACTTTGTGCTGCTTATTGACTTTCAGTAAACCAAAGAGTCTCTATGTCCGGTCACTATACCTCTCATTATGAAGACCTTTGAGAGGTTGGTTCTGGACTATATGAGCCTTCTTGTGGTAGACCACCTGGACCCACTGCAGTTTGTCTATCAAAGATTGGAGTGGAGGATGCAGTTATCTGCATCTGTGTTTTGATTTCTGCAGTGATCCCAGTTAAGGGGTAAACTCAGAGATAATCAGGTGGATGAGTCTATGGTGCCCTGGATAATGGGCAAGACTGCAGTTTGAGGGACTCAAAGACTGTGTGAGCAACACTGGAACACCACAAGGAACAGGCCTGTCTGCTCTACTCTTCACTCCGTACACATCATACTATAAATATAACAGGAGGTCTGGTCACCAGCAGAAATTATCAGAAAATCCTGTAATTTGGGGCATATTGATAAGGGGGATAAGACAGAGGAGAGGAGATAATGGGAGAACTTTGTGAATTGTCTGCACCTTAACATCATCAAAACCAAGGAACGGGTTATTGACTTTTCCCACACCAAGGAGCTTCTATGTCCAGTCACCCGCTGCTTGAACCAAAGTGATGAACTGGTGAAACAGATACAGTGGTGTAGGTGGAACAAAACTTGATAAGGACAACCAACCAAAATGTGGTGCTTTAACCTGCAAATCTTTTTTTTTTTTTTTAATTAATTTTATTACAATCAATACAAAGCAATTAAGTTTTTACAAAAAGAAGAATTGAGTTAAGAACAGATCAATCCCCACCCCTGAGAGAGAGAGCAAAGCAAACGGTGTAAAATTTAAGGCTTGTAAACATACCTAAATTAATAAATTCTCTGTGCTTTATAAACTTATTTTAAAATATTACTGATTAGATCCTGCCATGTTTTGAAAAAGTCTGTACGGATCCTCTAACTGAGTATTTGATTTTTTCCAATTTTAAATAATATAACACATCAGTTTCCCACTGACTTAAAAGAGGAGAGTTTGGGTTCTTCCAGTTTATCAAAATGAGTCTGCGTGCCAACAGTGTAGTGAATGCAATCACAATTTGTTTGTCCTTCTCCACTTTAAGCCCTCTGGAAGAACCCCAAACACAGCTGTTAATGGGTTAGGAGGGATTGTGAGTCCAAGGCTATCTGAAAGGTAATTAGAAATTTTTGTCCAGAATAATGATAATTTGGTGCAGGCCCAGAACATGTGACCCAGTGAGGCTGGGGCTTGGTTGCAACGTTCGCAGGTTGGATCATGCCCTGGAAACATTTTGGAGAGTTTTAGTCGAGACAGATGTGCTCGATATATAATTTTGAGTTGTATAATTGTATGCTTTGCGCATATGGAGCTCGAGTGAATTCTCTGCATTGCTACTTTCCACTCCTTTTCTGATATATTAATTGAGAGATCTTTTTCCCAGTGTCCTCTTGGATCTTTGAAAGGGAGGATTGTAAAATGATTTTATATATTGTAGAGATGGAGTCTAATTCCTTGAGATTGAGCAATATTTTTCCAGCGTGGATGAGGGTGCAAGATGAGGAAAATCTGGAAGGTTCTGTTTAACAAAGTTCCTGATTTGAAGATAGTGAAAGAAATGTGTAGTTGGAATGTTAAATTTGGAATGTAATTGTTCATAGGATGCAAAAGACGTTGTCTATATAAAGATCTCTAAGCAAATTAATTCCAAATTTTTTTCAGATATTAAAAACTGCATATGTTTGTGAAGGTTAAAAGAGGTGGTTCTCTTGCAGGTGCCACAGATAGAAGCTTCTCCGTCTTAAAATGCTTTCTACATTGGTTCCAGATTTTAAGTGAGTGGAGCACAATTGGGTTATTAGTGTATTGCCGATAACGTGTGTTTATTGGCGCAGAGCAAGAAATACAAAGAAGTACTGCAGGATTTTACTTCTATTGCGGTCCAAGCCTGTGTATGTTCTTCTATTTGTGTCCAGGTTCTTATCGCCTGTATATTTGCCGCCCAGTAATAAAACTGGAAGTTAGGTAGAGCCATGCCGCCTTCTGCCTTTTGTCTTTGTAGGGTCGCTCTTTTGATGCGTGGATGTTTTGAATTCCAAATAAATGAGGTTATTGTTGAATCTAATTGCTTAAAGAATGATTTATTAATGTATATTGGGATGTTTTGAAATAAAAGGAGCTTAGGAAGAATATTCATCTTAACAGTGTTAATTCTTCCAGCTAGTGTGAGATGAAGAGTTGACCATCTATGCAAGTCTTGTTTAATTTTTTCCATGCAGACGGCGAAATTTTGTTGATAAAGAGCTTTATGTTTACTTGTGATGTTTACCCTAGGTATTTAAACTGTTCTGCAATGATAAAAGGTAGGGTATCTAATCTAATATTATATGCTTGAGAATTCACTAGAAAGAGTACACTTTTATTCAGATTAATTCTGAGGCCAGAGATCTTTGAAATTCTGTGAGTGCTGCTAAGACTGCAGGCACAGAATTTTCTGGGTCCGAAATATACAGTACCATATCATCTGCATATAATGAGATTTTCTGTTCCAGTCCTTCTCTGCTAATCCCTTTATCTGATCAGTATTTCGACAATGTATTGCCAGTGGTTCAATGGCAATCGCAAACAGCAGCGGTGACAAGGCGTTCTAATTTAAAGTAGTCTGAGTAAATGTTGTTGATGCAAATTGAAGCTTCTGGGTTAGTATACAGTAATTTAATCCATGCACAAATGTTCGGGCCAAACCCAAACTTCCAATATAGTAAAAAGGTATTTCCATTCAATCATGTCGAATGCTTTTTCTGCATCCAATGATAATAATATTTCTGGGGTGTTTGATTTAGTTGGTGAGTATATTACATTAAACAGGCGTCGAAGATTTGAAGATAAGTGTCGGCCCTAATAAATCCAGTTTGGTCTTGTGATATTACCGAGGGGAGCACTTTCTCCATCCTTCTGGCTATGATTTTAGAGAGTATTTTAACGCTATTCAGAAGTGAAATTGGTCTGTATGATGCACATTGTAATAAGTCCTTATTTTGTTTTGGAAAACAGTGATTAGTGCTTGGCTTAAAGGTTTGTGGAAGAGATTGGTTTCTCTGGCTTCTGTAAATGTTGCTAATAGGAGGGGAGCTAGCTGAGCGGAGAATTTCTTGTAAAACTCTGCAGGGTAGCCGCCAGGGCCTGCTGCTTTTCCACCTTGGAGTGACTTTATAGCATCTAGTAATTCTGATAATGCCGGAGGTATATCAAGTTCCTCCACACTAAAAGCGTCTATTTGTGGTATCTGTAATGTATCCAGAAATGCATTAGATTGTATATTGTCTTCTTTAAACTCAGTAGTATATAGGGATTTATAGTAGTCTCTGAAAGTGTGCATTATATTTTTGTGTTCCATGATTTTATCTCCGTTCGTGTTAGTGATTACCAAGATTGCGTTGCGCACTTCTTCCTTGTGAATTTGTTGAGCTAAAAGCTTATTAGCTTTCTCTCCATGTTCATAGTAATGATGTCTGGATTTGTAAATTAGTTGTTCAATTTCTTTAGTTGTCAACAGGTTTAATTCTAAATGTAGAGCCTGCCTCCTCCTATGTAGAGTCTCGCTTGGTAGTCTGGCGTGTTCTTCATCTATTTTAGTAATTTCGCTTTCGTCTTCTTAAGAGGACAGATTATCTCATATCTTTCACACAGAAATAAATCAGAAGCGAAGAAAGTAGCAAAGATAACCTGCAAATCTTAACCATGGCAAAGTGAGCATAGCTACAGGAGATAAGCTCCTGTGTCATCAAGGTCTCTCCCAAGGAGACAGGTGTTTAGATTTGCCATCCAAGCTCATGGTTATGACCAGAAACACAGTGGTTATTCCTAAAAACTGAGTGCAGCAAATGAGAATCCATTAAAAGCTTATTTCTCTGTGAAATCAAAAGGAGTCCAGCACTGCTTTCAGCACAGAACTGGCAGAAACCACTGGGACCCTGGTAGACCTATTTACAGTCTGGAGACATGGTGGCTCTGAGGCTAAGGATCTGCACTGGTATCTGGAAGGTTGCTGGTTCAAATCCAGTTATGGCCAGAAAGGATGCTACTTCATTGGGCCTTTGAGCAAGGTCCTGAACTGAAAATTGCTCCAAGAGTGCTGTACAATTGCTGACCCTGCACTCTGTATATCAAATAAAGCATAAATCTTAACAGAAGTGACCATATTGGAAGAGTTGTGGCAAAAAAAGCCATTGATCCAAGGTTGAAGTAAATCCAAATGAGTCATCCATGCGCAAAAATACAAGGACTGGGATGTAGAAAAATGGGTGCAGGTGCTGTGGACAGATCAGTCAAAAATTTTATATTTATGACTATAACAAATGGCAGATTCTCCACCTAAGGATTGGAGAGCGGTACATGGATGAAAGTCTGCAAGCAAGGATAAAGCAAGGTGGAGGTTCCCTGAAGGTGAAGGTGATTTAATCGATACTGATGACCCTTCACTCCTGAGAAGTACAGGTAGATTTTTATGCATCAGTCAGTACTATCAGAGAGGCGTCTGATTGATCTCTGATTGATTGGAAGAACAATGACCTCAAAACACATGGTCAAAATCATAAAAAGAGGGCCAAGGTACCCTGCAACAGGTGGTACAGCCGCCGTAGAAGGAACAAGAGGAATAATACCTGTGCTGTGTTTGTGCATTACCTGTGAAGATATTTGTTAAAATAAATTACTATTTTAAACTGGGACTTGTGTTGGTTTGTTAGAAGGTTTGGTGGTTCAGTGGCACCCCTTACATGTCACATTATGTATCATGTGTTTTGTGGTGATCACCCAGGAGGCAGGGCCACCTGTGCTTCACCATCAAGGGGTTGACTTCAGCCCTATAAAGGCTAAAGAATATCCACAGTCACTTGCGGTTCATTGAATGCACTTGCATTGGTGAGTTTTGTTGGATTTTTGATTGACTTTGTGCTTTTGTGGATTTCTGAATTTTCTTACCCCTTGTTCTGTACTTTTGACTACTGTTTGTATCATGTATTAGAACATTGTTTGCTACAGGATTGCTTCAGGCAACTCCTTTTGCCTTGTGTACTCTTTGAAGCTTGGATTATTACAGAGCATTTTTTTGTAATAAATATTTTTTTCATTTATAAAGATTCTACATGCCCTTTTATTATTAGCCAGGGTTTAAATGTGTGTCCCCCTTTAAAGGACATGTTGAATCATTATGTTGAGTTATTATCTAGTTCATAACAGTGTATAGGATATGCTGGATATAAATATAGATACACAGTAATGTCATTGGACTGTTAGGTGTGGCTTTATGCAAAATGCTTGGGTGTGAAGTCTTCATTGAGAGGTCTCACTGGTTTACTTGTATTTCCCAAATTGGATTCCAGAGAGTTAACAAAACTAAGATGTAAAACCAAATTTGAAGTAAAAAAAAATTAAATATGTTCTGTGATCTGTAGGGGACATCACAGCACCCCAAACTCCCAGATACAACCACAGCGACACAAGTCCCACGTTCAGATGCAAAGTTTATTCCACTTACAAAGTCTTTCATAGATTGTATAAGCACATGTAATCCCTTCTCTCCTTTCTTTCTTCCTTCCTTCCTTCCTCCCATTACTCCTCCGAGAACTCTGTCCTTCTTCTACCCAATTCCAACTCAGCCAGATGAGGCAGAGTTGTCTCCTTTACACAGGACTACATGACATTGTCCATCAGAAGCATCTCTGAGTTAAGCAGAAATCCCATGAAGTGTGGACCATTATTCACTGCGGTACCCCCTGGTGGCACCCATAGAACCCAGCAATACTGCCCCATGGTACTACAGTTCCCAATAGGCCCTGTAGGTATTTGTATGGCTGCCTTAATCCAGGAACACTACCCTCTTGTGTGTGGGGTGCCTTTCCCTGTCTCTCCATTATACTGGTCACTTAATCAAGTCCTACCAGCTTATCCACTTCTGCCAATCTCCTGGCTGTGGGCCAGCAGGGGCTGCTCTACATATTTCTTTGGGCAGCCTCCTGGCCAGGTAAGGTTTGTTGGGCCTTTTCCCGGCCTAGACGCCGCCACACTTGTCATTCATTACAGCTGATACAAAACAAACCCCAAATATTCTTCATTTTTTATCAAAGAGCTCTAGTACTCATAGGGCCAGATTAAGACCTTTACAGATCCTAAGCTATTTAAAAGATGTTGGTGCCCCCATATATATGAGCTGCACTCACTCAGTGGACAACTGAACGTGACAGCCAACATGACCAAGACAAGAACATTCACGTGAGCCTCGTGGACTGTGTGTCAGTTCCAGATTCTGATTTTGTTGTATTCACAAGATTATATATATATATATATATATATATATATATATATATATATATATATATATATATATATATATATATATATATATATAATTAACCTATATTATTACTGTTTTATTATTATTTGGAAGACATGCAGGTGCAGGTGATGGGTGTAACAGAGCAAGTTTCAGAGGACAGGAAGATATGGAAAAAGATGATCCACTTTAGCAACCCTTAATGGGAGCCGCCGAAAGAAGAAGAAGAATATATACACTCGTCGGCCAGTTCATTAGGTGCACTGTGCTAGAACTGGGTTGGACCAACTTTTACCTTTGGTTCATACAGATATGATAGTATCACGCAGTTGCTGCAGATTTGTCGGCTGCATATCCATGATGTGTGAATCTCCAGTTCCACCACATCACAAAGATGCTCTACTGAATTGAGATCTTGTGACTGTTGAAGCCATTTGAGTACACTGAGCTCAATATCATGTTCAAGAAACCAGTTTGAGATGGTTACAGTTACATTTATTTGCTTAGCAGCCACTTTTATCCAAAGTGGCTTACAAAAGAAGTACACATTAGGCTAGGTTCTGTTTGTTCAGAAAGTGTGATAGGACAGGTAACAAAAGGATTTTCTGAGCTTTGTGACATGGCGCATCATCTTGCTGGGAGTAGCTGTAATAAGATGGAGACAATGCAGTCATAAAGAGATGGACATGGCTAGCAACAATACTCAGGTAGCCTGTGGCATTTAAAAGATGCTCATTTGGTACTAAGGACCCAAAGCATACCACGAAAATATCCCCACCACCATTATACCACCACCACCAGCCTGAACCGTTGATATAAGGCAGGATGCATCCACGCTTTAATGTTGCTGATGCCAATTCCAACACAACCATCCGAATATGGCAGCAGAAATCAGGACTCATCAGACAGGCAACGTTTTTCAGTCTTCTATTATCCAATTTTGATGAGCCCGTGTGAATTGTAGCCTCAGTTGCCTGTTCTTAGCTGACAGTAGTGTCACCCAATATGGTCTCCTGTTGGTGTAGCCCCCTATTTGCTTCAAGGTTTGACGAGTTGTGTGTTCAGAGATGCTCTTCTGCATACCTCAGTTGTAGCGAGTGCTCATTTGAGTTACTGCTGCCTTTCTATCATCTCGAACCAGTCTGGCCATTTTCCTCTGACCTCTGGCATCAACAAGGCATTTTGTTTAGTGAACTGCTGCTTACTGGGTATTTTCCCTTTTTCACACCATTCTCTGTAAACCTTAGTGATGGTTGTACTTGAAAATCCTAGTAGATCAGCAGTTTCTGAAATACTCAGGCCAGCCCGTCTGGCACCAACAACCATGCCACATTCAAAGTCACTTCTATCACCTTTCTTCCCCATTCTGATGCTCAGTATGAACTTCAGCTGGTCATCTTGACAGTGTCTGTTGGTCTAAATGCATTGAGTTGCTGCCATGTGATTGGCTGATTAGATAATTGGTTAACAAGCAGTTGAACAGGTGTACCTAATAATGTGGCCAGTCAGTGTACATGTACAGTATATCATTTTTTAATTTTTTGTGGAACCTGGTTCAGTTTCACCATGTGCTCCATGGTAAATCTGGCAATGAAAAATTTCTTTGGTGACCCCCTCGCTTCCCTTAATGCCCTAAGCACGTATTTATTTTGCTTAATGGTTAATCTAGCTCTGAATAAACTCAACTCCTCATAAAGTAATTTCTTTGTTTGAGATCCAAACTTTGGAAGTAAACTTGTGCCTGTCACCATTTGTACTTATCACGATTGACCCATGTAACTAGCAACAGGTGTCATTGCTTTCATTGATCCAGTGGCACCACAACCATAATCATAAAATGATGTAGGTGTGAAGATTGTTTAAACAAAGTTGTGGTCCGATTATATCACCAAACTAATGATACAAATTAATAAAAGAAGGAAGTATGGACAATATCTAATGTGTTCTTCACAAAAAAAAAAAACCCTGCAAGCTAATGCTGTGCATGTTAATATGTCAATCGAGGTTTGTACAAATCTTGAAAACAATTTATGAATACAGAGAACTGTCATTTTTAACTTTCTTTTTTAAATTAACAAGGAAACCATAACCTGGTCCTGGTAGGTTCTGCCCCCTGTATCCCTGGACTCCCCACTTTCAAGTTCTTCCGGTAAACGTTTCACTCTTATTTGTTTCAATGGCTTGTATTATCACAGTGTGCTAATTTTACCTTTAATGGTAAATTTTAGTTATTTCTTTACGCTTGTGTAGCTGCACCTGGTAATTGGATCTCTGATGCTTTTAACATTTTTCTATTGACTCATGCGTACTTTGCCTACTGATTGTCAGACTTGTCGTAAAACCTGCTCATATTTTCCATGAATTATCCAAAACAAACATTATTTCTCGTACTGTGATAGGAACAGCAGATCTCCACACCTAAAAGTAACTACAAGGAGCCAAAATGTAAATCCAAATGGTGCCTTTATAAAGAATTGGGAGACAAAGTGGATTCAGAAAGTACTGGGACTCGCTACTTCTTCACACGTTACTATCTTGAAGATTTCATTTTAAATGGATACATTTGCCATTTTCGCCATTAGCCTACACTCAATAACCCCATAATTATAAACTGAAGCCATGATTACAGAAAGGTTTGCAAATTTATTAAAAATCATAAACTGAAATCTCCCATTCCTAGAAGTGTTCAGAACCTTTGCTGTACTGTAGGTTTTCAAATTGTTCTCTTGTGCATTCTGTTGGCTTTAATTCTGTCTGAGATTTTTCTAGAACTTCACTGGAGTCCACCTGTGGTAAACCAAATTCATTGGATATCATTTAGATTGGCACATGTGTACCTGTGCATAGACAGTTGAACAATTCATACTGCATGTCAGAGCAAAACCAAAAGAACTCTTCTGTAGATTTCTGTGATCAACTGGTGGTGAGGCACAGAACAGGCAAGGGATTGAAACCATTTGTAAAGTTTTGAGTGTTCACAGGATCACACCAGCCCAATAATAGTAAAATGGAAGAAGTTTGGAACCACCAGGATTCTTACTGGAGCTGGCTGACTGCACCAAACTCAGTAACTGGGCAAAAAGGGTCTTACTCATAGAGATAACCAAGAACACAATGATCATTCTGGCAGAGCTTCAAAAGTCCACTCCTGAGATGGGAGAAACTGTTGGAAGGACAACCATCTCAGCAGGACTCCATTAACCGGGTGCTTATGGCTCACTTCAACTTGGAGTTTGCCAAATGGCATTTAAAGGACACTTGAGTGCATGAGGAAGAAGATTATCTTGTCCAAAAATTGAACTCTTTGGGCAGAACTCGAAATGGTGTGTCTGGCAAAGGCCAGGAAATTCAACACCTGCCAAGTGCCATCCCTATGGTGAAGCATGGTGGTGGCAGCGCATGCTATGGAGGGCTTTTCAGCAGCAGGGACAAGGTGCCTGGTCAGAATTGAGAGAAAGATGAATGCATCAACATACAGAGAGGTCTTTGAAGAAAACCTTCTCCAGTGGGCACGCAACCTCAGACTGGGTCGACAGTTCACCTTTCAGCACAACGCTTGACCTCCAAAGCATATACAGCCAAGACAAAGCTGGAATGACTTTGGGACAAGCCTCTGAGTGTCCATGAGAGGCTCAGTCTAAGCTCAGAGTTAAACCCCATAGAACCTCTGTGGAGAGACCTGGTAGTGTACAGACACTGTCCATCCAATCTAATGGAGCTTGAAAAGATGTGTCAGGAGGATTGGGATAAACAGCCCAAACCCAGGTGTGCAAAGCTTGTGGAGACTTATCCAGGAAGACCTAAAGCTGGAATTGCTGCCAAATGGGGCTTCTGTAAAGTACTAAAGTATGGGTCTGAATATGCTTACATAATGGTGAGACTTCAGTTTCTGATTTTTAATAAACTAGGGTTTTGTTCTGCTCGCTTCTCCACCAACCCCCTGACCTGTGCTACACGCCACGCGACTTCACGTCTCTGCTGCTCATGTATGTGGATTTCACTTTGACCAATCAACAACTCTTTTAATGCTCATTGATAGGCTTCTTCATTGCGAAGAAACACTACTTTTTTTCACTGTTGGCAACACAAATTAAATGATCTACAAGTCTCCAACTTAAAGTTTAAATCCAAACAATATATCTGATCTCTTTTCGCTGTTCCATTATTTAACCTAGGAATAATTTTCCTTTATTTGCGCTCATTCGATCTTTACTATCAGTTTTTTGAGACTTTCGAATTTCGTGTTCCTTTAATGTGGGAAGTGACATCCTTCATGTTTTCTACAACTCCGTGATGGCCAGTGCGATTTTCTACATTGTGATGTGCGGGGCTAGTAACATCACTTCAGGAGACACCTAACCCAATTACTAAGCTAATTAAAAGTGCAAGCTCATTTATAGGATGCACTCAGGACCCCTGGAGGTAGTAGAGGAGGAGACACTCAAAGCAAAACTGAGTGCCATTA
Organism: Polypterus senegalus; assembly: GCF_016835505.1. NCBI lineage: Eukaryota > Metazoa > Chordata > Cladistia > Polypteriformes > Polypteridae > Polypterus > Polypterus senegalus. Next base: position 26,185 of record NW_024380550.1, on the reverse strand, counting down.
TGAACAAAGCTACACATCGTCTCTGTGACACACCTACACTGAGGACCTCCAGTGGAGTTTTGTGATGTCTGCAGGAGATTGAACTGAACTGTATGTCAAGTGGATGTAACAATAAGTCTTTAAGCTTCCAGTCTTTAGAAGGAAAAAACGACAGCATATGCACTCTGGTGAATTGGGTTAAATGAAAGAAAGAAAAGATAAGGTGAGTTAGCTGGACAGCATATTGAAGAAGGAGATAACTGAATATGTTTTAGTTTAATCTAGTTTCAAAATGTTTTGAACAAAGTAAACTTTTTGGTAGAGGCCTTCGATTCTACAGTTCAAATAAGCTGCCATTAATCAAGGTTGTCCTTTAAAAGGCAGTGTAGTGTGGTTGTTAATGCATTGACTGTAAACCCTGAGGTTGTGGGTTCAAATCCCACTGCCTACACTGTGTGACCCTGAGCAAGTCAGTTGACCTGCCTGAGCTCCAAATGGAAAACGAAAGAAATGTAACCAATTGTATCATAAATGTTGTAAGCCGTCTTGGATAAAGGTGTCAGCCAAATAAGTAAATGTAAAAAGTCACATAAACTCCTGTCTTATTTTAACAATTCCAAGACACACTGTGCTCCCTATACTTAAAAACTTTAAACCCTCTGACATGCTGTTGAGGATTATTATCTGTATATTTTCTGATGAGTTGCTGTCTTTTTTAACCTAGCAAGCCATTTTCACACATTTGCACCGTCATAAGGCACTTCATTATCTACTGTAAACTGATCCCATAACAATAATGCAGTTAGTTCAGTGGAAAATGTGAACAATGAACAGATAATCAAATGCTGTAAATTAGCACATAAATTCTTGATAAAAGACGTGCAGGAAAGTAGCAAACTAAAAATATATTTATGGCTTATGAACTTAATGACACACTCAAAAGCAAATAATGCCTTAGTGTGGGTGAAACAGAAACCTGGTCAAATCACAACAGAGTGAGAAAATGTGAACATGGAGGCCACAGTTTGTCACAATGACCGAGTGAGCCGGGGGCATCATTGATGTTTGAGAATTGATTTACATGCAGGTTGACTTCTGAATACCGTCCCACAACTTAGACAATCAGAAAGTTTGAAAATCAAGCCATTTGGCAAGTGAAAAGTGACCCAAAGACCTCACTAAACTATTCAGGAATATTCTACAGGTACACAACTCTACAACTTACATTGTGGTTTTATGTCTTCTGGATTAGTGTGTCAATAGAATAGAAAACGATATTTTGAAGTTTCAAACATTCCTTTTGCAAAAGGGAAGCAAGACAATAAGCCGTTTGAATGTTAAGAACTCTGATAGTGATCAAGCACTTCCAGCTAAAACATGTGAGATCTTTGTAGGCCTCTAGCCCACTGCTTGAACCAAAGTGATGAACTAGTGAAACAGATACAGTGGTGTAGATGGAACAAAACTTGACATGGACAACCGACCAAAATGTGGTGCTTTAACCTACAAATCTTAACCATGGCAAAAGTGAGCATAGCTACAGGAGATAAGCTCCTGTGTCATCAAGGTCTCTCCCAAGGAGACAGGTGTTTCCAGATGTGCCATCCAAGCTCATGGTTAGGACCAGAAACACAGTGGTTATTCCTAAAAACTGAGTGCAGCAAATGAGAATCCATTAAAAGCTTATTTCTCTGTGAAATCAAAAGGAGTCCAGCACTGCTATAGGCACAGAACTGGCAGAAACCACTGGGACCCTGGTAGACCTATTTACAGTCTGGAGACATGGTGGCTCTGAGGCTAAGGATCTGCACTGGTGTCTGGAAGGTTGCTGGTTCAAATCCAGTTATGGCCAGAAAGGATGCTACTCCATTGGGCCTTTGAGCAAGGTCCTTGAACTGAAAATTGTTCCAAGAGTGTTGTATAATTGCTGACCCTGCACTCTGTATATCAAATAAAACATAAATCTTAACAGAAGTGACCATATTGAAAGAAAAGCCATTGATCCAAGGTTGAAGTAAATCCAAATGAGTCATCCATGCACAAAAACACAAGGACTGGGATGTAGAAAAATGAGTGCAAGTGCTGTGGACTGGTGAGTCAAAAATTGAATATTTATGACTGTAACAAAAGGCAGATTGTCCACCTAAGGATTGGAGAGCGGTACATGGATGAAAATCTGCAAGCAAGGATAAAGCAAGGTGCAGGTTCCCTGAAGGTGATTTGATCGATACTGATGACTCCCTCACTCCTGAGAAGTACAGGTAGATTTTTATGCATCAGTCAGTACCGTTAGCGAGGTGTCTGATTGATCTCTGATTGATTGGAAGAACAATGACCTCAAAACACATGGTCAAAATCATAAAAAGAGGGCCAAGGTACCCTGCAACAGGTGGTACAGCCGCCGTAGAAGGAACAAGAGGAATTATACCTGTGCTGTGTTTGTGCATTACCTGTGAAGATATTTGTTAAAATAAATTACTATTTGAACTGGGACTTGTGCTGGTTTGTTAGAAGGTTTGGTGGTTCAGTGGCGCCCCTTACATGTCACATTATGTATCATGTTTTGTGGTGATCACCCACCTGTCCTTCACCATCAAGGGGTTGACTTCAGCCCCATAAAGACTGAGGAATATCCACAGTCACTTGCGGTTCATTGAATGCACTTGCATTGGTGAGTTTTGTTGATTTTTGATTGACTTTTGTGCTTTTGTGGATTTCTGAATTTTTTACTCCTTGTTCTGTACTTTTGACTACTGTTTGTATCATGTATTAGAACATTGTTTGTTACAGGATTGTTTCAGGCCACTCCTTTTGCCTTTTGTACTTTTGGAGCTTGGATTATTACAGAGCATTTTTGTAATAAATATTTTTTCATTTATAAAGATTCTACATGCTCTTTTATTATTAACCAGGGTTTAAACGTGTATCCCTTTAAAGGACATGTTGAGTCATTATGTTGAGTTATTATCTAGTTCATAACAGTGTATAGGATATGCTGCATATAAATATAGATACACAGTAATGTCATTGGACGGTTAGGTGTGGCGCTCTTATGCAAAAATGCTTGGGTGTGAAGTCTTCATTGAGAGGTCTCACTGGTTTACTTGTATTTCCCAAATTGGATTCCAGAGAGTTAACAAAACTAAGATGTAAAACCAAATTTGAAGTAAAAAAATTAAATATGTTCTGTGATCTGTAGGGGACATCACAGCACCCCAAACCCCCAGATACAACCACAGCGACACAAGTCCCACGTTCAGATACAAGGTTTATTCACCTTACAAAGTCTTTTCATAGATTGTATAAACACATGTAATCCCTTCTCTCTCCTTCCTTCCTTTCTTCCTTCCTTCCTTCCTTCCTCCCATCACTCCTCCGAGGTGAACTCTGTCCTTCTTCTACCCAATTCCAACTCAGCTAGATGAGGCAGAGTTGTCTCCTTTACACAGGACTACATGACATTGTCCATCAGAAGCATCTCTGAGTTAAGCAGAAATCCCATGAAGTGTGGACCATTAATCACTGCAGTACCCCCTGGTGGCACCCATAGAACCCAGCAATGCTGCCCCATGGTACTACAGTTCCCACTAGGCCCTGTAGGTATTTGTATGGCTGCCTTAATCCAGGGACACTACCCTCTTGTGTGTCGGGGTGCCTTTTCCCTGTCCCTCCATTATACTGGTCACTTAAACAAGTCCTACCTGCTTATCCACTTCTGCCCATCTCCTGGCTGTGGACAGCAGGGCTGCTCTACATATTTCTTTGGGCAGCCTCCTGGCCAGGTAAGGTTTGTTGGGCCTTTTCCTGGCCTAGACGCCACAATTGTCATTCATTACAGCTGATACAAAACAAACCCCAAATATTCTTCATTTTTTTCAAACAGCTCTTAGTACTCATAGGGCCAGATTAAGACCTTTACAGATCCTAAGCTATTTAAAAGATTTTGGTTTCCCACCATATATATGAGCTGCACTCACTCTCAGTGGAAAACTGAACGGGACAGCCAACATGACCAAGACAAGAACTTTCACGTGAGCCTCGGTGGACCGTGTGTCATTTACCAGATTCTGATTTTGTTATATTCATTAAGATTAATATATATATATATATATATATATATATATATATATATATATATGTGTATATATATATATATATATGTGTATATATATGTATATATATGTGTATATATATGTATATGTATCTATACTAATAAAAGGCAAAGCCCTCACTGACTCATCACTAATTCTCCAACTTCCCCAGTAGGTAGAAGGCTGAAATTTGACAGGCTATTCCTTACAGCTTACATACAAAAGTTGGGAAGGTTTCATTTTCAAATTCTACGCTGCAATGGTCATAACTGAAACCTATTTTTTCGCCCATATACTATAATGGACTTCTGCTTGATGCCCATGGAGGCGGAGTTATGCCTCCCACTTAATTTAGTGCCTGCCCATATAAGGCAGCCCATCACCGATAATCCAATAGAAACACTGCCGCTAAATATTCACTGGTGAAGGACTGTGCTTATGCAGAGGAGGATGAGATGTTCAGGGTGGTGTTTGGGACAAACTCAGCTAAACTGCAAGAGAAACTTTTAAGTGCCGGGTCTTATCTAACATTAAATACAGCCGTGGGTGGAAAAGTCAATGTCCCGCTAAAGGAAAACAGTGTAAAAAGTAAACCCGTGCATGCAGTGTGTCACATCTCAGATAAAGAGGAAGACAAGCTGTTTATTGATGCAGTAAGAAATAAATCGATGAATGAAACCTGTTATCTTTACAACGATTGACAAACACGGAATGTAACTTGAACACAACACATTCTACAAATAACGAACCTGATTGAAAGAAATAATGATAATCAAACTTGATGACAGCAAACACTCATAACACTCAGAAAAACAATTACTGTATATTGACAATCATGTTACGCTATTTTAAAATGTTCCCTTCTCTTTTCATAACTTCTTTAACACACTACTTCTCTGTTGCGAAGCCCAGGTATATATATATATGTATATATATATATCCGATCTACATACGCTCAAATAGACAAACCACATGCCGTGGCGCAATGGTAGAGGCTTTGAAGTTCGATTCCCAAGAGAGGGTGCACTGAGTATGTACGCTTCCCCATTCATTTTACCCTCGCATCCCCTTGGTTTGAGACGTGATGAAAAATATGCGGTTAACGCAGAAAGACAGATCACCAATTGAAGCTTTATGAATAATGGATACTTTAATCGGCATCAATTATTGTTTAGGTAAAGCCATACTCAGTGTATTCATTAGATGAACGGTAAAAAGAAAGAGAGGAGGGTGACTTATTGAGGCACGCAGGCGTAAACCACAATAGCACGTGGCTCGATGTACTGTAGTGCGCACTAACCGATCTGAATTGCGTGATCACATTCAAAAAATATATATCTTTTCAAGTTCTATTTAGTCCATATGTGTCAAACTCAAGGCCCACGGTTCGCAGCAGCTTTGGTGACTTTGAAGAATAAAAGTATTTTGAGTTGTTTCGCAACCCATTTGCGTCGATGTGGAAACTGCACCTGTGCAGATTCAGATGGAGGTGATTGAGCTGCAGTGTAATGGCACACTGAAGGCAAAGTACGATACTGCAGTGCCCGCACAGTTTATTCACTCCATTCCACAGAAATGCTCCAGCTCCGCTCACATGCGGCTCGAACCTTGTGCGTGTTTGGTAGCACATATCTGTGTGAGAAGCTCTTCTCAGTCATGAAGACTAACAAAACAGCACACAGGAGTCGCCTCACTGATGAGCACCTGCAGTCCATCCTGAGAATCTCCACAACACAGAACCTCACAGCAAACAGAAACGAACTTGTTGCCAAAAAAAGATGCCACGCGTCCAGCTCTGATAAAATGACATAAGAGCAAAGACAACTGAATGATTTGATTTGTTATTGCTGAAAAGAACACATTTTATTTATATTTCCAGATTTTGTTATGCACCATGTTCATATTTGAATTTGTATAATTTTGACAGGATATATTTTTATGGAGAGCAAAATCTTTTGGGATTTTTAAAATTTAAGTTTATTTTTTATATAAAATTACATAAGAGTAAAGAAATTTGAATGTTTGTTCTTTTAACGCTTACTTTATTTCTAACTTGTATAATTTAGACAGGATATATTTTTATGGAGAGCAAAATATTATGTTATTTAAGGTTTGAGTTGATTTATTCCGGAATAATATTCCTGTCTGTTTTTATTCATATTTATGTTCAAAAAAGTTAAGTTTTAAAAGTTTTAAAGTTTTAAAAGTTTAGTTTTAGTGTGTTCAATAAATGTTTATCCTGTTCGGCCCGCGACCTAAAGTGTGTTTTGGATTTTGGCCCCCTGTGCAATTGAGTTTGACACTGATTTAGTCGACACAAATATCTTTGGTTGAAATGTAAGGCTTAATTTACTCTTTACATTTGTATGGTGAAGAAAAATTTATGCAATGATGCCTACATTTAACTTACATTCCTACCAAAGATATTTCTGTCGACCAAATAAAAATTCCCTTCTATTTAAAATTTAAATAGAACTTGAACAGATATGATAGTTCATAATATCCACGAGACTTGCAATAAGAGCGGAGTCATCCGTTTTAACAAGCAGCGTATTGCACTGATACTAAATAGCCTGCCCATTTAATTATTTAAGAATGGATAAATAAATTAAGATTTTGTACAAATAATGTTTTCATTTTTTCCTTGATGGATTCTGCCACCCCACCCATATATATATATATATATATATATATATATATATATATATATATATATATATATATATATATATATATATATATATATATATATATATATATATATATATATATATATATATATATATATATATATATATTGTGGATGCCCGACACAGACAGACAGACATGTTGTAATCACCACCACACGTTTATTATATACACTATTTACAAATATAAAATGGTCACTAAGACCCAGTTGTGCACAAACCCCAAAACACACAGTCCTGGCCACAAATGCCTTCTTCTCGGCGCCTCCACTCTCTCTCTTGCCTCGTCCTTCTTCCACTTGACTCCAGCCTCAAATGAATGGAGACGGGCCCTTTTATCCTGTCCCAGGATGAGCACCAGGTGTTCCCGCATTCCCGCCTGGCCACGCCCAGCATGGAGGAAGTGCCGGCTGTCCTCCGCAGCTCCCGGTGTCTCCCAAAGTCTTCCCCAGCACTTCCTGGTGTGGCGAAGTGCTGGGGCAACAGGCAACAGTAACCATGAAGGCAGCCCCCACGTGATCCCAGATGGGCACACGCCTACTTCCGTCTTCCAAGCGTCCCGCCGGTCGCCACCCTGGCATCTATATATATATATGTGTGTGTGTGTGTGTATATGTATATATATGTTTATATATGTGTGTGTGTGTGTGTATATATATATATTGTCACACACGCATGGGAGGCAGCTAAAGGGCTCGAGTGAAGGCAGTTCTGAGCCATGCCGGGATGTGGCAGAGCGCACTAACTCTCTTTCTCACTTCCCTGTAGACCTAACCCGGGAGGTTCCACCTGTCTCTCTGGACGTCACTTCTGGGACCGAGCCAATGGAGACAGACCTTGCCAGCTCCGCCCCTGATGTCACATCCGGGACTAAACCAATGAAAGATGAACACGTGCCCGATCCTTATGACCTCACTTCCTGTCTCCCCTTTAAAAGCCTTCCCTTTTCCCTTCTGTGTCAGTCTTGTTTTGGACTCTGTTGTAAGCACTTCAGTGCTGGTATTTGAAAAGAAAACGACTTTGCAGCCAGGATACCAATTACATGGGTGGCTGCCCCAAACCTTTTCTGTCTTTGTCTCGTTTTGTGACAGTGGCGTGTCGGCAGGATGGAGAAGTCCCAGAAGAGAAGGGGACAGGACCTGCAAAACACCCAGGTGGGAGCGCATCGGGCCGAGTATTCAGGCGGGGAGGGTGCCCCGTGGTTCGGCGAGACCCGGGGCGGGCTCCGCTCCCAGCACGCGGAACTGGGCCATCTAGAGAGGCCAGGGAGTGTGCGGGTGGGGCTCACCGAATGGGCTGCCCTGGAGGGGGAGACAAGAGGGACTCAGTATGCTCTCTTGGGGAGAGTGCCTGCCCCCAGTGAAACCACAGCCCCATTTACCACCTTGGGGTGCCCCAGACTGGCAGGTGAGTAAAATAACAAGTGGAGGTTGGACCCTGAGAGGCCGACCAGTAAACAAGCCTGGTCCTTATGGGCAAAAGTATGGCAGTGGCTACGGCCCTTGGAAAACAAGCCCTACCAGGTCATTGAGCAGGTAGCTGCTATCTGCTCCTGAAAGCACTTCCCAGGGCTTCCCCCAGCCGGTCTGGGGCAAACAGTTTACGAACATGTCAGGGCTCATAGAGCTTCTGGAAACACAGAGGGCGGCCTCACACTCTGGGAGAGCAGAACCGCCCTTCTGCCAAACTCAGCCGGGTATGCCCAAGACCTAGCCCCTCCCTGTATAACCCGGAGCTTGCATCGGGTCCGCGGCGCCATGGCACGCAAAACCGCTTGGAGGCAGGAGGAATGCAGGTGGAGGGGAGGAGGGCTTGGTGTGTGCTCTGACAAACCCGCTGACGGTCCCGCATACAGACGTGGTGATCGTTAACGGGTTTAAAACTTCCGCTCTGCTCGATTCCGCAGCAACATTTCCATTGTTGCCCGCCGCTTTGTGCTACCGCGACAATGGCTAAAATTCAAGACCAGTATAACCTGTGTCCACGGGGAAACCCGCTGGTACAGCACCGCCGCTTGTGTCATTAGCTACGGAGGATCAGTCCAGAAAGTAACCGTGGCAATCCTTCCTGATCCTCCACACCCGTGATACTAGGGCGGGACTGGTCTGACATTAAAAGCGGTGAGACACATACCACTCCGGGTTAAGTTGGGCCTCGTTATGGACGGAGATGAACCGCCTCAAGCTGCCTCCACGCCGTAATCAGCCGGCAGAGAGAGGTGAAGCAGCCGCCCTGGCTGACGTGGCAACTCCCGGCCGTCGCAGGCTGACACGCCATCCACCAACGCCGGCGGAGCGGGAGGAAACCACGCCCATTGAGGTCGGCGCTGACCCTCTCTCCGTGTTGCGTTTCAATTTAAAAGACGCCGCTTCTTTCAAAAGGGAGCAATGGAATGACGACTCCCTGAAGTTTGTAAAAAATGCAGTGGTCCTTGTCAATGGCCAGCGCACTAGTCAGTCGATGCCACAGGGCCCCTACTTTGTGTTAGATAATGACCTCCTTTACCGTGTAGCAATGCATGACGGGCAGGAGACGAGGCTGCTGCTAGTGCCGCACCTTCCGCGGCAGGTCTGCGAGCTAGCACACGCCCACCTCCTAGGTGGCCACCTGGGCACCGAAAAACTCTGGAGCGGATCAAGCTCGCCTTTACTGGCCAGGAATTAATGAGGAGGTTCGCCGCTTTGGCGCTTCCTGCCCGGAGTGTCAACTGCGACAGATTCCTAGGAGGGACCGTGCTCCTCTTGTTCCTATTCCCTTGATTGACGCTCCTTCCACAGAATCGGGTCGACCTGGTGGGACCTCTAGAGCCCTCAGCCCGAGGACACAAGTACATTTTAGTCCTCGTGGATTATGCTACACGATACCCGAAGCTGTTCCGTTGCGCAGCTACCTCTAAAGCCATCGCACGGGAATTACTAGGGTATTCGGCGTGGGGATCCCCAAAGAAGTCTTGACAGACCAGGGGACCCCTTCACCTCGGAGACGTTCAAGGAGACTGCCAGATTACTGAAAATAAAGCATTTAAAAACCTCGGTGTATCATCCTCAAACCGACGGATTAGTAGAGAGGTTTAATCAAACTCTCAAGCAAATGCTACGTAAGGTGGTCAGCGAGGATGGAAGGAACTGGGATCAGCTCCTCCCCTCGTCCTTTTGCCTATCGGAAGTCCCACAAGCCTCCACGGGTTCTCCCCTTTGAACTACTGTATGGGCACAACCTCGGGCATATTGATATTTTGAAAGAAGGCTGGGAAGAAGAGGCTCTTCCCACCACTAACATACTGGAGTATATCGCGCAGTTACGCATAGATTTGGAAAGATTCGCCTGTCCTTAAAAGTCACATGGAGGAGGCTCAAGCAGCACAGGTTCGCTACTACAACCGCTGCACGCCTCTTCGGGAGTTCCACCCGGGAGATCGGGTCATGGTCCTAGTGCCTACCTCCCACTCTAAGTTGCTTGCCCACTGGCAGGGCCCCTACGAAGTTAAGGAGAGGAAGGGACTGGTCGACTATTTGGTGAGTCAACCCAATCGGCCAAAGGAGCGGTATATCATGTGAACCTGCTGAAACCGTGGAAGGACAGGGACCCCGATCCCTCCTCCGCCAGCCCCGCCACTCTTCGCTCACACACACGACCTTAACTTTGGCGCAGACTTGAGACCCAGGCAGCGGCAGGAGCTGGAAACAGTTATCCGGACCGCTCGAGAGGTAGTCAGTGAACACCCGGAAGGACCTCTCTGATTGAGCACAACATTGTGACAGAGCCCGGGTTGTTGTCCGAGAACGCCTACCGCCTTCCCGAGGCAAAAAGGCTGAAGTGGAGCTTGAGATCAAGCGCATGCTGGAACTAGGTGTAATTGAGGAGAGTTATAGTCCCTGGTCCAGCCCCATTGTGCTCGTCGGTAAGCCTGACGGAGTTGGAGGTTCTGCAATGACTTCCGTCGGCTTAACCAAGTCTCCCAATTTGATGCCTATCCAATGCCACGCGTGGGCGACCTCCTCGAGAGGCTTGGACAGGCTCAATACCTGACCACACTTGACATGACAAAGGGTACTGGCAGGTTCCTTTAACGGACTCCGAAGGAAAAACGCGTTTAGTACCCCTAGCGGACACTGGCAGTATCGTGTCCTTCCATTTGGGTTACACGGGGCTCCAGCAACCTTTCAGCGTCTGGTGGACAAAGTGCTTCGGCCTCATAACTCATACAGTGCTGCCTACCTAGATGGCGTGGTCATCTATTCCAGCACATGGAAGGAACACCTACAGCATGTCCAAGCGGTATTACGGACACTTGGTGAGGCGGGCTCGGATTAATCCCAAGAAATGTTTCTTTGGATTAAGCGAGGCCAAATATTTAGGCTACCTGGTGGGTCGGGTACCGTAAGGCCACAGTGCTCCAAAATTGATGCCATTCTGAAATGGCCCGTCCATGAACCAAGCGGCAGGTCCAAGCCTTTCGGGTTAGCCGGGTACTACCGCCGGTTTGTACCCGGTTTTGAGAAAGCGCGCCTTGACTGATTTAACAAAGAAGAGGGCCCGAACATTGTGGTATGGACTGCAAAACAGACCCTGCATTTGGTTGACTTGAAGAAGGCCCTTACGTCCGCACCTATTTTGATGGCACCTAACTTTTCTTTGCCTTTCATCCTCCAGACGGACGCGGACACAGGCCTGGGAGCCGTGCTGAGCCAAAGTGTCGATGGTGTGAACACCCGTCATGTTCCTGAGCCGGAAACTGTTGGACCGGGAGACCAGGTATGCGGTGGAGAGGGAGGCTCTGGCGATTAAATGGGCGATCACTCAGCTGAGGTACTACCTGTTGGGCCGTGAGTTCACCCTTGTCACGGACCATGCACCTCTACAGTGGATGGCCCTGCACAAGGAGTCGAATCCGCGGGTCACCCGGTGGTTTCTTGACCTGCAGCCGTACAAGTTTTCGCTCGTTCATCGCCGGGTGCTCTCCATGCCAACGCTGATGCTCTCTCGGGTTTCGACCTCTCGGTTAGGTCGCCCGACCCGACGGGTCTGGGCTGAGGGGGGCCTTGTCACACACGCCATGGGAGGCAGCTAAAGGGCTCGAGTGAAGGCAGTTCTGAGCCATGCCGGGATGTGGCAGAGCGCACTAACTCTCTTTCTCACTTCCCTGTAGACCTAACCCGGGAGGTTCCACCTGTCTCTCTGGGCGTCACTTCTGGGACCGAGCCAATGGAGACAGACCTTGCCAGCTCCGCCCCTGATGTCACATCCGGGACTAAACCAATGAAAATGAACACGTGCCCGATCCTTATGACCTCACTTCCTGTCTCCCCTTTAAAAGCCTTCCCTTTTCCCTTCTGTGTCAGTCTTGTTTTGGACTCTGTTGTAAGCACTTCAGTGCTGGTATTTGAAAAGAAAACGACTTGCAGCCAGGATACCAATTACATGGGTGGCTGCCCCAAACCTTTTCTGTCTTTGTCTCGTTTGTGACAATATATATATATATATATATATATATATATATATATATATATATATATATATATATATATGTATGTATATATATGTGTATGTATGTATGTGTGTATATGTAGATGCTCTACTGAATTGAGATCTTGTGACTGTTGAAGCCATTTGAGTACACTGAGCTCAATATCATGTTCAAGAAACCAGTTTGAGATGGTTACAGTTACATTTATTTGCTTAGCAGACACTTTTATCCAAAGTGGCTTACAAAAGAAGTACACATTAGGCTAGGTTCTGTTTGTTCAGAAAGTGTGATAGGACAGGTAACAAAAGGATTTTCTGAGCTTTGTGACATGGCGCATCATCTTGCTGGGAGTAGCTGTAATAAGATGGAGACAATGCAGTCATAAAGAGATGGACATGGCTAGCAACAATACTCAGGTAGCCTGTGGCATTTAAAAGATGCTCATTTGGTACTAAGGGACCCAAAGCATACCACGAAAATATGGTGATGGTGATTTCAATGGTGATCAACTGGTGGTGAGGCACAGAACAGGGCAAGGGGATGAAGGGAATTAAAGCCAATTTGGAAGGAATTTGTTTTAAACCAACAGATGGGGTAAAGTCAGTGCTAAATGTGGGCCAGTTAGCACTGGTACTGCAAATGCCATTTCCCTGTTCTTGCCTTATCAGTACCAGTAGTTAATGTATGAGCACTGGAGCATACCATCAGTGTCGATTACGTTGGCAGCCTTTATTTAAAACAACAATAAGAATAGGTCAGTTCACACCTCCAGGAAGGACCCTATCCCTGAGTATAAATAAATTGTTCATACCAATGTGCATTCGACCTTCGAGGGGAAACCCGACTCCCTTGATATTCAGCAGGCCCAACACAGAGTACCAGCAGTTTTTTTTTTTTCCCTTTCAAGCACTGAGTATAAGAGGACCTTTGCAATTTTAGTCCCATCAAATTCCTTTACTGACATTGCACATTAATAATAATTCTTTACATTTATATAGCACTTTTCTCAGCACTACTCAGAATGCTTTACATAGTGAGTGGGGAGCTACTTCAAACAGCACCAATGTGCAGCATCCACCTGGATGATGAGATGGCAGCCATTTTGCACCAGCACACTCACCATATGTTAGCTGTTAGGTGATGAAGGGGTGAAAGCTTAGCCTGGGGCAGGGCTGGATTTACCATTGAGCAAAATAAACCAAATTCATTGGATATCATTTAGATTGGCACATGTGTACCTGTGCATAGACAGTTGAACAATTCATACTGCATGTCCAGAGCAAAAACCAAAAGAACTCTCTGTAGATTTCTGTGATCAACTGGTGGTGAGGCACAGAACAGGGCAAGGGGATTGAAACCATTTGTAAAGTTTTGAGTGTTCACAGGATCACACCAGCCTCAATAATAGTGAAATGGAAGAAGTTTGGAACCACCAGGATTCTTACTGGAGCTGGCTGATTGCACCAAACTCAGTAACTGGGCATAAAGTGTCTTACTCATAGAGGTAACCAAGAACCCAATGATCATTCTGGCGGAGCTTCAAAAGTCCACTCCTGAGATGGGAGAAACTGTTGGAAGGACAACCATCTCAGCAGGACTCCATTAACTGGGTGCTTATGGCTCACTTCAACTTGGAGTTTACCAAATGGCATTTAAAGGACTCTGAGTGCATGAGGAAGAAGATTCTCTTGTCCAAAAATTGAACTCTTTGGGCAGAACTCGAAATGGTGTGTCTGGCAAAGGCCAGGAAATTCAACACCTGCCAAGTGCCATCCCTATGGTGAAGCATGGTGGTGGCAGCGTCATGCTATGGAGGGCTTTTTCAGCAGCAGGGACAAGGGGCCTGGGCAGGAATTGAGAGAAAGATGATGCATCAACATACAGAGAGGTCTTTGAAGAAAACCTTCTCCAGTGGGCACGCAACCTCAGACTGGGTCGCAGTTCACCTTTCAGTACAACGATGACCTAAAGCATATTCAGCCAAGACAAAGCTGGAATGACTTTGGGACAAGCCTCTGAGTGTCCATGAGAGGCTCAGTCTAAGCTCAGAGTTAAACCCCATAGAACCTCTGTGGAGAGACCTGGTAGTGTACAGACACTGTCCATCCAATCTAATGGAGCTTGAAAAGATGTGCCAGGAAGAATGGGATAAACAGCCCAAACCCAGGTGTGCAAAGCTTGTGGAGACTTATCCAGGAAGACCTGAAGCTGGAATTGCTGCCAAATGGGGCTTCTGTAAAGTACTAAAGTATGGGTCTGAATATGCTTACATAATGGTGAGACTTCAGTTTCTGATTTTTAATAAACTAGGGGCTTTGCCCCTGCTTTCGCTTTCTCACCAACCCCTGACCTGTGCTATACGCCAGGCACTTCACGTCTCTGCTGCTCATGTATGTGGATTTCACTTTGACCAATCAACAACTCTTTTATTTCTCATTGATAGGCCTCTTCATTGCGAAGAAACACTACTTTTTTTTCACTGATGGCAACGCAAATTAAATGATCTACAAGTCTGCAACTTAAAGTTTAAATCCAAACAATATATCTGATCTCTTTTCGCTGTTCCATTATTTAACCGAGGAATAATTTTCCTTTATTTGCGCTCATTCGATCTTTTACTATCAGTTTTTTGAGACTTTTGAATTTTAGTACTTTCATTATCTCTCACCTGCTCTGCATGTGTGTATCGCGCCAACGTTTTTGAATCTCTTTACGACGTTCTACTAAGTTTTCTACTCTTTGTCTTTTATTTCCTGCCCTGAGCATCGTTAAATCTTTTGGCACAAAGTCTCGTCTTGCGGGACATGAAAGTATCTCTCTGAAAAAGTCTCATCTCGTCCCAGGCTAAAAGTCTTGTCTCATCCCAGGATTTTTTTTTATATAATAGAGAGATATGCAAAAACTTTCTGAAAACATGTTTTCACTTTCTCATTATGGGTTACTGAGTGTAGATTGGTAGGTGACAATGGCAAATTTATCCTATTTAAAAATGAAATCTACAACACAATAAGATGTGCAGAAAGTGATGCGGTCTGAATGCTTTCTGAATCCACAGCAAATAATATAAACAGTATAAATAACATAATAATACCTGGCAGAAACTAAATGGCGACGGCTAAAGGGATTAGTTGTGCTGTCCCTTTTGTGGGTCCCTTAAACACTTACATAAGAAAAAGTGGGTCACAACACCAGGGAGGCTGAGTAATACTGTCCTAGATGGTCTCCCATTGAAGAAGTGGCCGGGCCCAGACATGCTGAACCTCAGGCATTCCTATTCTGAAGTTTAATCAGCAGACCAACTGAGGACAACGCTGCCAAGTTAATCATTAAAATAATTCTCTTTCAATGTTTACAAAAGTGACAGTCCTAACAGGTGCTAACATCTGCAGGTAAGGCATTGCTTAGAAAATGTTTCAAAGCACCAGGTATCCTTTTAAAAATTGCAGTGATGCTTGAGTAGAAAAACCAGAAGATACATTAAAGGCAAAATTACTGGGCCGTGGCATGAAGACACAAAGAGCCATTCAGAGAGGTGAAACCTACAAATTTACACAAAACACATAAAAGGAAGGACATCAAACCCCTCCTGGCATCACGGAGCACAGAAGCTGAACACCTCTGATTGGAGCTCTAGTTACTTTGTGACTTTAAAGGGAATTAAAACCCAATTTGGAAGGGATTTGTTTTAAACCAACAGATGGGGTAAAGTCAGTGCTAAATGTGGGCCAGTTAGCACTGGTACTCGGTACCGTCATTTCCCTGTTCTTGACTTATCAGTACCAGTAGTTAATGTATGAGTACGGCATACCATCAGTGTCGATTACATTGGCAGCCTTTATTTAAAACAACAATAACAATATGTCAGTTCACACCTCCAGGAAGGACCCTATCCCCTGAGTATAAATAAATTGTTCATACCAATGTGCATTGGACCTTCTGAGGGAAACCACTCCCCCTGATATTCAGCAGGCCCAACACAGAGTACCAGCAGTTTTTTTTTTCCCTTTCAAGCACTGAGTACAAGAGGACCTTTGTAATTTTAGTCCCATCCAAATTCCTTTACTGACATTGCACATTAATAATAATTTTTACATTTATATAGCACTTTTCTCAGCACTACTCAGAATGCTTTACATAGTGAGGGGAGCCACTTCAAACAGCACCAATGTGCAGCATCCACCTGGATGATGAGATGGCAGCCATTTTGCACCAGCACACTCACCATATGTTAGCTGTTAGGTGATGAAGGGTGAAAGCTTAACCTGGGGCAGGGCTGGATTTACCATTGAGCAAAATAAACCAGTGCTTAGGGCATCAAGGGAAGGGGGCACCACAGAAATTTTCCATTGCTGGATTTACCATATGGTGCAAAACTGCAAATGGTTCCACAAAGAGGGAAAAAATTGCATGCATACAATAATAAAAATAATAATAGGATAGTACTAATAGAGGTTAGTGATATATATAGGGTGGTCCAGATCTAATTATGCAATTTTCATTACGCTTATAACTTATTTTTTATTACATAGAAAATCACCAGAAAAATCCCGACCATCAAGAAGTGTGCGAACTGAAGACATGAAGAATCATCTTGCGCCAAACTGGAATTGTCCCCGCATAAATCAAAGTAATCCAAAGTAATCCAGACGATCTGGATCTACATAATTAGATCTGGACCACCCTGTATATATTCTTATAGTTTCCAAAAATAAGACCAGGTCTTATATTAATTTTTGTTCCAAAAATGCACTAGGGCTTATTTTCAGGGATATGTACAATATGTACAACAATATACATTTATCTAAATATAGCCATGTCATCTTCTTCTGAATATCGCCATAACTCCACATTCAAACCCTGAATTCCAACCTGAATTTCTCGCTACTCCAGCCTCTTTGCAGATCGATTTGCCTGTTTCGATGTTTGATGAATGGTTCGATGTGGTGAAGCAAAATGCCGACATACAAATGTATTCATGTTGCTTTTATATTCAAGCGTCGCATATTCCCCAAAGTAATGACGCGATATATTTTAAAAGTCTCACATACCATCTTCTGTGCCATCTTTTTTTTTTGTACCTCACAATACCATCAGAATGTCGTATACAGAGATTTGAGCCCCAGAGGAAAAAAAAATTAAATAATGAAAATGTCTACATTTTGTGATTAAAGTGGAAATTTCGGCTTTAAACTTGAAATGTCCACTTTAACCTCTTAGTTTACTTTATCATTAAAGGAGACAGTTGTAAACGCCATCTTAAAACTGACCCAGTTGTTAATCTTAATGCGCTTCTGGGGCTTCCTCCTGACCTGACAGTAGCGGCAAGCAGCAATAGATCAACACACAAAAACACATTACATTTATGATATTCCAGCTCTCTGCACATTTCGAATTCTTAGATTTATCTTGATATCACTTTCATGATGAAATGCATTAAAGTATGTATATGATTGTAGCTATGGTTTTCCCAAAATTACCAAAGTTCTGCAGCTTCAACTCAAAAAATGGGATTCAACAAAAGCCTGACGCGCAGAAATGATTCCACAGACAAAATATCTTGTTTTTGAAAGTTTAGTTAAGTTTTGAAGTAAAACAGTTACACACAAAAAGGAAAATTAAAATAACAAAAAAGAAAAAATTAATGTTAAGAAAAGTTCAATTCTAAGCTTAATCTTGTTACATCTCAAATCGTTACTTCTTACTTAACATTTCTGAACCATTTCAAAACGGTCAGAAAACTGTATGCTTATCCCATTTCTAAGCTTAAATGGGTCTTTCAAGTCCTCTTTACTGGGACCTGTTCCAAACAAACTGAGCTTATTATCACACTGTTATTCAGTTATAGTAAGAAGGTTCTATCTCTTGTTAACTATAGGGGGAAAAGACTATACCATAAGTTATGACTATGAAAGACATTAATATTCTATTCAAATTAAGCAAACATCAATATGAGTTAAACTCAAAACTTTAACTTTCTAAGATTGGCTCTTACATTTCCGGCCCCTAATTGGCTATGCAGGAGCGGAGACAATTACTTTACTTTACTTCAATATGAGCCAATTACTTTTATATTAACTATTTGTTTCAAATCATTAGCAATAACACTGCAAACATTTTAAAAATTTCATATTTCAAACGTTGGCTGTTTCTTGAAGCAGGCACAGTTTATTCACGGGTCTGTCAGTGTGCTGGTTTTGGTCTGCACACAAACTCTTCTGACTGCACCTTTGGCATCTGGCATTGTCTTGATGACTTGACCCATTACCCAGGAATTGCGAGGTGTAGCTTTATCTACAATTAGAACAACGTCCCCTGGTTCAAAATTTCTTCTTGGTGCAAGCCATTTTGACGTTTTGAAGTATTGGCAAATACTCTTTTGTCCATCTTTTCCAAAACAAATCGCCATGTATTGAATTTGTTTCCAGCGTCTTCTTGGGTATGGTTCATTTTCTGAAATGAGTTTAGGTGGTATTTCAGGTTTTGTCTTCAATAATAACAAGTGATTGGGTGTGAGTGGTTCCAAATCATTTGGGTCATCTGATGTCTTCGTAAGGGGTCTGTTATTGAGTATTGATTCCACTCTACACATCATTGTAGGAAGGTTTTCATCATCGAGTGTTTGTTGGTTTAGTGTTGAATTTAAAATCTTTCTTATGCTTCTGATTTGTCTTTCCCACACTCCACCTTGGTGAGAGGCTGATGGTGGATTAAAATCCATTTGATTTGTTCTTGCATCATAGCCACTGATTTTTTGTGTTCCAGTTTTTAATAGCTTCTCGTAGCTCTCTTTCTGCTCCAACGAAATTTGTTCCATTGTCTGAGCGCATGATTTTAACTTGTCCTCTTCTATCCGTAAATCGGAGTATGGCTTGGATACAAGAATCAGTGTCTAAGCTATGTGCATCTCTATGTGCAGCTCTGGTTGTTAGACATGTGAAGATTACCCTACACTCTTGACTAGACTTCTTCCTCTTTTGACTAGGAAGGGCCAAAATAATCAACTCCAACATTAGTGAACGGTGGTTGGTTTGATGCTAGGCGATCTTCTGGCAAATCTGCCATTTTTTGCTCACCTGCTTTCGCATTGTATCTTCTGCATGTTGTGCACTTTGAAATTATTTTCTGATAGCTGAATTTGCTTGAGGTATCCAGTATTTCTGGCGTAATTGTGCAAGCACATAGTTGCCCACAATGTCCACAGCGTTTATGAATGTGCTGCAATATGAGAGAAGCAACATGTGAATGCTTGTGTAGAATTGCAGGATGTTTAGCTTCTTCGGGCATTGCAGCTTTACAGAGTCTTCCTCCAACTCTTAATATTCCATCTTGTATGATCGGGTCGAGTTTATAGATTTGACTGTTTTTTTAACACAAGTCTTTTCTTTAGAGCTTTTAATTCTTCTGGAAATTCTTGCTGTTGACTTAGACGGATAAGCTCTGTTTCAGCTTTAACTAAGTCATCTAGAGAAATTGGACTTGGTTTTAAAGTCCAGTTTATATTTTTCATGTGTTTTGTGATGAGTGATTTTTGTTCTTTTGGATTACCTTTAGTCTGACTGGCTTCTAGTTGAAATGTTTTTCTTTCATTTCTTAAGTGCAACAGTATGTCTTTAAACTTGAGAAACCAAGCTACTGCTTTCTTCAAGCGATGCCAATCTGAAAAGTAAGTGATTAGTTTGTTGATGGGTTCGCCTCTCTACTCTTGTCATGTTAACTGCAAAAAGTTTAATTCCTGGATCATCTTCAAACAGTGAATCATTCAGTTGATCTGGTCTTTTTGGCCACTCACGTTCTGATTTCAATAAGAAACTTGGACCATGTGACCATGTGGTGTTCTTGAGAAAGTTTTCTATGCTTAGCCCTCTAGAGCTTGATCAGCGGATTAAGGGCAGATGTGACATACCTCTAACTGTGAAGGTTGTGAATGATCTCTGATCACGGAGATTCTGTTGGCAACAAAGGTCTTGAATCGAGTGCTTTCATTTGAGATGTATTTTAGCACTGGTGCTGTCAGTCCAAAATGTAGATTCTTGTAAGGGCATTTGAAGCTCACCTTTAAGCATTTTGTCCATTTTAACTGCCACAACGGCTGCTGTCAGCTCCATTCTTGGAATTGTGACCTGCTTCAATGGTGCAACTCTTGACTTGCCCATCAGGAATGAACAATGCCTTTTGCCCTCTTCATTTGTTAGAACAAGGTAAGTGACAGTGCCATATCCATCTTCACTAGCATCTGCAAAATGGTGCATTTGTGCTGTCTTTATGGTTCCAAACCCAGTAGGTTTGAAGCATCTGTTCACTTTATAGTCTGTAAGTAACTTCAAATCATCCATCCATTTTTTCATTTCTGAATGTGTTTGACTTCTACTTCTTCATCCCACCCAATTTCTCTTTACATAAGTCTCTTAGAATAAGCTTTGCTGGCAGTAAGCAGGTGCTAGAAACCAAGTGGATCATAAACTGAGCTAACAACAGACAGATACCACGCCTTGTAGCGGGCTTGTTTTGCAACTTAATCTGAAATTTGAAACTGTCAGTTTCTGTGCACCACTGGATGCCCAGGGCACGCTCTGTGGGAAGGAGACTGTGGCTCAAATCTAAGTCCTTTTGTTCATGAGCTCTGTCTTCTTCAGGTATGGACAATAAAACTGCTCTGTTGTTACTCACCCACTTAGTCAAATGGAATCCCCCTTTGAGGCATAGAGCTTGGAGGTCCTTTGCCAGCTTTATTGCTTGTTCTTCTGTCGTCACTGACCTTAAACAGTCATCCACGTAGAAGTTGTTGAGAACGGTGTTAACAGCTTCCTCAGGAAATGTATCTCTGGCATCTTGGCTGTTCTACAAAGCATAAGAAGCACAACTGGGTGAAGAAGTAGCACCAAAAGATGTACTGTCATTTTGAATTCTTCTAGGTCTTTACTTAGATTACCTTCAGGCCACCATAGAAAACGTAAAAGATCTGTGTCTTTGTCTGGTATCTTAACTTGGTAGAACATTGACTTAATGTCTGCCATTAAGGCTACTGGCTCCTTTCTGAATCTTGTAAGGACGCCAATGAGTGTGTTGTTAGGTCAGGGCCTTTTAGTAATTGTTCATTAAGTGAAATCCCCTGGTAGGTGGCTGTGCAGTCAAAGACAACACGAATCTTATTTTTTTTTTGGATGATACATACCATGATGTGGGATGTACCACACTCTGCCTTCATTGCAATTCAGGCTTTTTTTGGGTACTTTAACAGCATAGCCATTGTCTATAATGTCTTTCATGAAGGCTTTATAGTCTTCGTGGAAACCTGAATTTTTGCTCAATTTTCTTTTGAGTCCAATAGCACGCTGTTCAGCAATGCAGCGGTTATTCGGCATTTTAAGTGTTTCATCCTTCAAAGGCAAATTTAAACAATAGTGGCCACCTACCAGTCTTGCAGATTCTGAAGCTATGCGCATGAACTTGATGTCTTCCTGTGACATTTCCTCTTTTTCTTCACAGTGGAAAATCTGTGTTATACTGTTGCAGCAGCATATCTTCAATTTCTGTTATTGAGACACGATTGATTGAATGTTTAGTGTCTTACCACTTTGTTTTTAGGTCGTCTATCTCTTTGTATGGTCCACCAACTACCCATCCAAGTGCAGTCTTCATGACGTGAGGTCCACCTCCTTGGCTAGGTATGATTCGTGACTGCTTGAAGATTTCTGGATAGTTGATTCCTATTAAAAGATCAACTTCAGAGTCAATAGAGATAGACGCCTCTTTAAGATATGCCCACTTATCGATATCTTCTTGTAGTGGAATGCTTTTCTGTTCACTGGAATGGAGGCCTGTGTGAAGACCTTTGGCAAATCAATATATTCAACATCATTGAGACCACAGACTTGTAAATCTGATAAAACAGAACATTGGGTTAGCATTTTGAATCATCATGTAATTACTCATAGTTTTGAGGAATACTTGCGTCCTTTTCTTGAAGGCCCCATTTTTTCCGGCCTTTTCTCCAAATTGTTTCCCGTAAAAGCCCGAGGTCTAAAAGGGATTTGTTTTTACCAACCTTTTCAATCTTTTTTTTATTTTCCTTCGAACCTTTAGGGATATTCCTTTCGGCCCCCGAAAAGGAAGTTTCCAATTTTGCCGCCATTAGCACGTATTAAATTTTCCACTGTCCTACATTATGTAGTATTCTGGGTTTTGAAAGGAAATGTCTGACTTTCTTTCTTTTTCCTTTAAAACTTTATTAGAAAGACCCTGTTTAGAATGCCACCCTAAACCTTTCAAAAACCCTTTCTTCTTTATTGTGGCCCAATCTTATCATTTTTTGGGAAGAATTTATGTGGAATTCAAAATCCAGGGGTTTGTAGCACAGCCCAATGATTTAAAGGCCCATAAATCTATATAAGCACTTTCCTCAGAAAAAGGGAATAAAAGTACTTCCTGACAGTTGGTTTGATTTTATATTTTTAAGTAAGATTTACCATTTTGTTTCTTATACAAGTTAGTTGTGACCGGCCAAAAATTGTTCAGGTGTTAATAAATTGCCTTTCAGCCAGTTCCCTAACTTTGGAAATTTTATAAGTGTGTTTTCAATTACTGCTCAGAATATGTTAGCTTTTCTGGGCTAAGAATCAATTTAATCAAGCGTCTTAGGAAGGAACGTCTTTCCGTTTAACTTATGATCTGCTTTGAAATTGCATCTTTCGAATATTAACTAGCTTTCTTTTCATTTTTGAGGTTGTAACGGATTATATTTTTAATTTCTTAGAAGCTTTCGTTTCTTAATCGCACCCCCATTTAAAGTGCTAATATTTATGAATTCATCTCCTGCGTACAAAACCAGAAATCTTTCAACATAAACGGTTTCTGGCTTTAATTTCGATTTTTGGTTTGAACACGGAAGCCTTCTCATCATGTTCTTTAAGATCCTTTTATTTCTGACCAGTTTACTGGATACTGCCGATCTTGTGAGTTTTTAGACTCCAACTTGGGAAAAACAGCTTCCGCACATTTATCACAATGGGCTTCCCAAAAGGAGATAATTTCAAGGTCCTGCTAGAAAGGAACTAATCATCCAAAGTCTTTTTCCAGACGTCTTTATTATATTAGTCTTTAATCTCGTTTAAGTCCATTTCAATATGATCTAAATAGCGGAATTGCACATTACCTTTGGAAATTCAGTTCTTTTCTTCGTTGAATTCTGGCAGAATGTCTTCTGTTCTCGTAAATTCCGTTAGCTTTGTAGCAAGGGGTTTTTTACGAAATGCCATTTCTCTTTTTCGTCAAAACCAAATTTAACTAAAAGGGTCGATTCATAAAACTGACCGGAGAAAGAAGATATTTTGTCTTGGTCATTTCTTTGTCCAGTTTTTTGAACCTTTTAGTTGGCTGAGAACGGGTCATTTCGCTGTTTTGGCTTTGAGTTGGAATCCTTTTGAAGTTGTCTCAGAATTTGTAATTTTGAAAAAGCTCAATGCATTACCAGATAAATTTTATTTGTTTAATAATGAATATCTAATATTTTTAATTAGCGGCACTAGACAGTAGTGCTGCTGTCTATTTTAGAGTCACGCTTTTTCCCTGCCTGGGGGTTTGCATTTTCCCTGGTGGGTTTCCAAGCTCAGTTTTCCATCCAAAGCATAAGGTTTGGATTTGGTGAATCACAATGAGCCGTGTATTTTCTTTACCTCATGACTGTTAAAACCCGTAGGGTTTTGTTTTGTCTTGGTCCCCGAGTCTGGAAGGTGCATCAAAATGGATGTAATCATAAACTCCTTTTAAGAATTGCAGCAAGGTTCCCGGAAATTTTTAAAGGATAGTTTCCTGGGGCACAAGGTCACCATCGTCTTGAAGTATAAACCTGGTTTCTTTAGAACAAAAACAGAACAGTTAATATTTTATAATTGTAGCCAATATTAGAATTGTGCTTTGCTTATTGTATTTCCATCCATCCATTTCCTTAACCTGGGGTTTTTCATGTCAGGGGCTTGGGGATGTGAGTCTATCCCAGCAACAATAGGCAAAGGTGGGAGCAACACCCAGACAGACCATCAAGCCCATCACACGTGAACACACTCACTCCTCTCCTCTCTCACACACACACATCACCAGTCCATCTAACCTGCATGACATAACATGCAAACTCCATGCGGGGGTTCCTGGTTGTGAACTCCAGTCTCCCCTTTTTGTGAGAGGCCTCGCAGTACCACTGTGCCATCCCATACTGGTCCTTATCTTAAAACTCTCCTTAGTATTCAGTTTTTAATCAGTTAAATTATGTGTATTTTAAAAAATTAAAAATATATCATTAACAACAAAAGAAATTTAAAAAAAATAATACTAATGTGTCTTTAAACGATTTTATTTTAACAAAACATAAAATGCCTTTGTATTTAATGGTGCTATTTTTTTTTGATGTTTTCAACCCCAAACATTGAAAAACTTACAAATAAGTATACAAAGGGTACAGTTTTAGCCGACATGAAATGGTACTTTTTGAAGTTGTTCAAATTGTTGTTTATACTTCTAATCAAAATCTCAGCCACCCTTACTTACTCTGAGACAGCATTAAAAGTGAGAAACTAATAGGTTTTCCGGTTTATACTGGCCAGCATTATCAAACCATCAGTGGGGTACTGGGACTTTTCGATCTTGTCCTGCCAGCCATTACCTCATTTGGCCACTAAACGGAACTTTCCAGAAGTCCCCTTTTTAGCAGCCGTATTTGGTCATGCTCACACTGAAAAAGTCAGTAAATTTAACAATACAAATATTAAATGGTAAAGTAAAATACCTTTTCTCCCCTCATGTTTTACTGAAAATTAATTAATATATTTCATTATTTTTACTGCCAAATTCTGTAAAATCGATTTTTTTCACTTCAAATATATTTTACCGTTTACTGATACATACAGTTACAATGAAAAATCTGTTAATTTTACAGCATAAAACGGTTAATAATGAAGGTAAACAACTGTAAAACTTTAAAAGGGAAAGCGCTGCTTCAGTGCATCGAGTTCAATATTTGCATAGGACACGTCCTTTCACCATGTTGTTCCTGGTGTCCCCGCGTACCTTTTGAACAGGAGGGGAAAAAATTAAACAAGTTGGCAGACTTATTTTTCCCTGCGTGCTGGGAAAGGGTTTTTTTGGGTTTTGGAAGCCGATTTTTGGTGGTTGTATTCGATAAAGTGGCACACCTGTAGGAACTCAAACACCCAAAGCAAACTTTACTTCCACACGGACAGCGTGACGTAACTTCTAAACATTGAATTGTTTTTAGTGTGTATAATTAAATTACGCATGTTTGCTGTTAGTGTTGTTGCTTTTCTGATGCATACTGGGTACTCGAGTTTGATCCCCACAATACTTTGTAATGGTTTATTGATTGGCATATTTAGTGCATGGATTTTTGGCTGTGATTAAACGTCCCTGCTGTTGGGAATGTGTTGTGAAGAAAAATTATATTTACTACAAAAGGATACCGTAGATCTAAAATATTGTCACCCTTTTTTATTACGGTAAAATTCTGGCAACAGCCGCCAGTTTTTGTCGAAAAAAAACATTTTACAGACCTAAAAAAATCGTCAACCTTTTTTTCGGTAAAATTCCGGGAACTCCAGAACTTCACTATAAATTTAACATTATTTTTTACAGTTTCAAAATTAATTGGTTTTCCCCAAAGCGCACCTGCCCACAGGGGTTGGTCACGGTGTCACGTTTGTTGGGATTGCTTTGTGCCCGGGCTTATTTCTTTTCAGCTAATTTCATGAGAGCCCCAACTTTGAACTATTTTCCCCTTTAAAAGAATCGCCCCTGCAGGGATGGGCGTATTAATCCAATGACCATCCGTCGTCTGATTTCCTGCCGAGTTCCATGAATGGGACCGCTCCTCTTCCCAGGGCTCCTCTTAAAAAAAAAACCCCCCAACTGTTTACTGTCCCAGCCCCCATAAAGACGAGCATGCCCTGTTATAG